>NW_026570994.1:20310221-20327721 GCF_026225935.1 Boleophthalmus pectinirostris
ACTGCTACTACTAGTACTACTGCTGCTACTACTACTACAACTGTTACTACTGCAAATGCTACTTCTACTACTACAGAATACTACTGCTACCTACCACCACTAGATTAAGTACAGTTAATATTTACTATTGTACTACAACCACTTCATACAAGTACTATTGCTACTACTCCTACTATTATACTGCTACTGCTACAACTACTACAGCATAATACTGGTACTATTACTACTACTATTACAAAATACGATCATCTACTATAACTACAAGAATTAAAGTCATCGGTAAAACTAAACTGAAGTGTCTTGCCTAAGGAAACAATAACAACAGTATGTGCACCAACCTACTACTACCACTAGGCTAATTAATGTTACTACTACTGATACTGTTACAAGTACAAGTACAAGTACAAGTACTTTGGTTCCGTCCTTGTGTCCAGTTCTGGTCTGTTGTGTTTTTGTGAAGTCAAAGTTCGTTAAATATTCAGGAGTTTATTCTGAGACTGATCGACCGTCAGACCAGAGACTAAAAATAAAACAACAACCAACAGCTCGTTTATTACAGTAAGACCACAGGAAAAACATGAACTACAGTCCTGGTTTAGTCCTGGTTTAGTACTGGTTTAGTCCTGGTTTAGTCCTGGTTTAGGCCTGGTTTAGGCCTGGTTTAGGCCTGGTTTAGTCCTGGTTTAGACCTGGTTTAGTCCTGGTTTAGACCTGGTTTAGTCCTGATATAGTCCTGATTTTAACTTGATTTAGTCCTAGTTTAGTCCTGGTTTAGGCCTGGATTAGACTTGATTTAGTCCTGGTTTAGATTTGATTTAGTCCTGGTTCATTCCTGATATAGTCCTGGTTTAGTTCTGATATAATTTTGGTTTAATCCTGATTTAGTCCTGGTTTAGGCCTGGTTTAGTCTTAGTTTATAGGCCCGGTTTAGTCCTGGTTTAGACTTGTTTTAGTCCTAGTTTAGGCCTGGTTTAGTCCTCGTTTATAGTCCTGGTTTAGACTTGTTTTAGTCCTGGTTTAGACCTGGTTTAGTCCTCGTTTATAGTCCTGGTTTAGTCCTAGTTTATAGTCCTGGTTTAGACTTGTTTTAGTCCTGGTTTAGGCCTGGTTTAGTCCTCGTTTATAGTCCTGGTTTAGTCCTAGTTTATAGTCCTGGTTTAGACTTGTTTTAGTCCTAGTTTAGGCCTGGTTTAGTCCTCGTTTATAGTCCTGGTTTAGTCCTAGTTTATAGTCCTGGTTTAGACTTGTTTTAGTCCTGGTTTAGGCCTGGTTCAGTCCTCGTTTATAGTCCTGGTTTAGATTTGTTTTAGTCCTAGTTTAGGCCTGGTTTAGTCCTGGTTCATTGCTGGTTTAGTCCTGGTTTAGTTCTGATTTAATTCTGGTTTAATCCTGATTTAGTCCTGGTTTAGGCCTGGTTTAGTCCTGGTTTAGGCCTGGTTTAGGCCTGGTTTAGTCCTTGTTTATAGTCCTGGTTTAGTCCTAGTTTATAGTCCTGGTTTAGACTTGTTTTAGTCCTGGTTTAGGCCTGGTTTAGACCTGGTTTAGTCCTCGTTTATAGTCCTGGTTTAGACTTGTTTTAGTCCTAGTTTAGGCCTGGTTTAGTCCTCGTTTATAGTCCTGGTTTAGTCCTAGTTTATAGTCCTGGTTTAGACTTGTTTTAGTCCTGGTTTAGGCCTGGTTCAGTCTTCGTTTATAGTCCTGGTTTAGATTTGTTTTAGTCCTAGTTTAGGCCTGGTTTAGTCCTGGTTCATTACTGGTTTAGTCCTGGTTTAGTTCTGATTTAATTTTGGTTTAATCCTGATTTAGTCCTGGTTTAGGCCTGGTTTAGTCTTAGTTTATAGGCCTGGCTTAGTCCTGGTTTAGATTTGTTTTAGTCCTAGTTTAGGCCTGGTTTAGTCCTCGTTTATAGTCCTGGTTTAGTCCTAGTTTATAGTCCTGGTTTAGACTTGTTTTAGTCCTAGTTTAGGCCTGGTTTAGTCCTCGTTTATAGTCCTGGTTTAGTCCTAGTTTATAGTCCTGGTTTAGACTTGTTTTAGTCCTGGTTTAGGCCTGGTTCAGTCCTCGTTTATAGTCCAGGTTTAGATTTGTTTTAGTCCTAGTTTAGGCCTGGTTTAGTCCTGGTTCATTACTGGTTTAGTCCTGGTTTAGTTCTAATATAATTTTGGTTTAATCCTGATTTAGTCCTGGTTGAGGCCTGGTTTAGTCTTAGTTTATAGGCCTGGTTTAGTCCTGGTTTAGACTTGTTTTAGTCCTAGTTTAGGCCTGGTTTAGTCCTCGTTTATACTCCTGGTTTAGTCCTAGTTTATAGTCCTGGTTTAGACTTGTTTTAGTCCTGGTTTAGACCTGGTTTAGTCCTCGTTTATAGTCCTGGTTTAGTCCTAGTTTATAGTCCTGGTTTAGACTTGTTTTAGTCCTGGTTTAGACCTGGTTTAGTCCTCGTTTATAGTCCTGGTTTAGTCCTAGTTTATAGTCCTGGTTTAGACTTGTTTTAGTCCTGGTTTAGGCCTGGTTCAGTCCTCGTTTATAGTCCTGGTTTAGATTTGTTTTAGTCCTAGTTTAGGCCTGGTTTAGTCCTGGTTCATTGCTGGTTTAGTCCTGGGTTAGTTCTGATATAATTTTGGTTTAATCCTGATTTAGTCCTGGTTTAGGCCTGGTTTAGTATTAGTTTATAGGCCTGGTTTAGTCCTGGTTCATTACTGGTTTAGCCCTGGTTTAGTTCTGATATAATTTTGGTTTAATCCTGATTTAGTCCTGGTTTAGGCCTGGTTTAGTCTTAGTTTATAGTCCTGGTTTAGTCCTGGTTTAGATTTGTTTTAGTCCTAGTTTAGGCTTGGTTTAGTCCTGATATAATTCTGGTTTAATCCTCATTTAGTCCTGGTTTAGGCTTGATTTAGTACTAGTTTAGTCCTGGTTTAGTCCTGGATTAGTCTTTGTCTAGACCTGGTTTAGTCCTGGTTCAGTCCTCCTGCTCAAGTTGATCGTGTTTAGTCCTAAAATTGTTTACACCTGGTTCAGTTCCGGTTTGGTTTCAGTTTAGTTGTTCAAGTCCTGGTTCAAGTCCAGGTTTAGACCCGGTTTGAACCTGGAACAGTCCTGTTTAAGTCCTGGTTTAGACTGATAAATCCCTGGTGAAGTCTTCTTAAGTCAAGTTGATAGAGTTTAGTCCTAGAATATAGTCCTGGTTCAGTCCTGTTTAGTCCTGGTTGAGTCCTGGTTCAGTCTTGGTTCAGTCCTGGTTCAGTCCTGGTTCAGTCCTGGTCTGGTTGTCTGTGTTTAGTCCTGGACTTTGTTTAGTCCTGTTTCAGAGCTTAATTTCAGTTATAGTTTTTAACCTGATTTAAACCTGTAATTTTCTTCTTTCTTCAAAGGTTCAATGTGACGCCTGAAAGTAGCAGGAGTAAGAAAAGTAGTCCCAGAAGTAGCAGTAGCAGTAGTAGTAGTAGTAGTAGTAGTAGTAGTAGTAGTAGTAGTAGTTAGTAGTAGTAGTAGTAGTAGAAGTAGTAGAAGCACTAAGATTAACAGTAGCAGTAATAGTTGCAGTAGTATTATTATTAGTAGTATTTGTCATAGTATTCATAGTAGTATTTGCAGTAGTATTCATAGCAGTATTTGTAGTATTTGTAGTACTGATCGTGTGTGTATTTCAGGCTGTGCGGGGGCTCAGTGTGAGGGCTGTCAGGAGTACTGCTGCACAGGACGACCTCCATTCTGCTGCTCCTACTACGCCTACGCCGGAGACGTACTCTCGTAAGTACTACACGAGTATACTGCAGACCGGGTGTAGACCGACCTGACCGGACCGACCGGGTTTAGACGACCGGTTTAGACCGGGTTTAGACCGACCGGGTTTAGACCGACCGGGTTTAGACCGACCGGGTGTAGACCGACCGGGTTGTAGACCGACCGGGTTTAGACTGACCGGGTTTAGACCAGGTTCAGTCCTGGTCTAGAGCGGGTTTAGAACAAGTTTAGACCCAGTTCAGAGCGAGTTGAGACCAGGTTTAGGCCGAGTTTAGACCGAGTTTAGACAGGGTTCAGTCCTGGTTTAGTCCTGGTTCAGTCCTGGTTTAGTCCCTGGTATAGACCTGTTTTAGTCCTGGTTTAGACCTGGTTCAGTCCTGGTTTAGTCCCTGGTTAGACCTGGTTTAGATCTGGTTTAGACCTGGTTCAGGTCCTGGTTCAGTCCTGGTTTAGTCCTGGTTTAGACCTGGTTTAGACCTGGTTAGACCTGGTTTCAGTCCTGGTTTAGACCTGGTTTAGACCTGGTTTAGACCTGGTTTAGACCTGGTTTAGACCTGGTTTAGACCTGGTTTAGTCCTGGTTTAGACCTGGTTTAGACCTGGTTTAGTCCTGGTTTAGACCTGGTTTTAACCTGGTTTACCTGGTAGACCTGGTTTAGACCTGGTTTAGACCTGGTTTAGACCTGGTTTTAGACCTGGTTTAGACCTGGTTTAGTCCTGGTTTAGACCTGGTTTACCTGGTTTAGACCTGGTTTAGACCTGGTTTAGACCTTGGTTTAGTCCTGGTTTTAGACCTGGTTTAGTCCTGGTTCAGACCTGGTTTAGTCCTGGTTTAGAGTCCTGGTTTAGTCCTGGTTCAGACCTGGTTCAGACCTGGTTTAGACCTGGTTTAGTCCTGGTTTAGACCTGGTTTAGTCCTGGTTTAGACCTGGTTCAGTCCTGGTTTAGACCTGGTTTAGACCTGGTTTAGACCTGGTTTAGCGGTTAGACCTGGTTTTTTAGACCTGGTTTAGACCTGGTTTAGACCTTAGTTTTAGTTCCCTGGTTTAGACCTGGTTTAGACCTGGTTTAGACCTGGTTTAGACCTGGTTTAGTCCTGGTTTAGACCTGGTTTAGTCCTGGTTCAGTCCTGGTTCAGACCTGGTTTAACCTGGTTTAGTCCTGGTTTAGTCCTGGTTTAGACCTTGTTTCAGTCCGTTTAGACCTGGTTTAGTCCTGGTTTAGACCTGGTTTACTGTTTAGTCCTGGTTAGACCTGGTTTAGTCCTGGTTTAGTCCTGGTTAGACCTGGTTTAGACCTGGTTTACCTGGTTTTAGACCTGGACCTGGTTTGTCCCGTTAGTCCTGGTTTAGTCCCTGGTTTAGTTTTAACCTGGTTTAGACCTGGTTTAGACCTGTTTACCTTTAGTCCTGGTTTAGACCTGGTTTAGACCTGGTTTAGACCTGTTTTAGACCTTTAGACCTGGTTTAGACCTGGTTTAATCCCTGGTTTAGACCTGGTTTAGACCTGGTTTAGACCTGGTTTAGTCCCTGGTTTAGACCTGGTTTAGTCTGGGTCCTGGTTCAGACCTGGTTTAGACCTGACCTGGTTTTAGTCCTGGTTTAGTCCTGGTTTAGACCTGGTTCAGTCCTGGTTCAGACCTGGTTTAGACCTGGTTTAGTCCTGGTTTCCTGGTTTAGACCCTGGTTCAGTCCTGGTTTAGACCTGGTTTAGACCTGGTTTAGACCTGGTTAGTTCTGGTTTAGACCTGGTTTAGACCTGGTTTAGTCTGGTTTTAGACCTGGTTTAGTCCTGGTTTAGTTTCCTGGTTTAGACCTGGTTTAGACCCTGGTTAGACCTGGTTTAGACCTGGTTTAGTCCTGGTTTAGACCTGGTTTAGACTGGTTTAGACCTGGGTTTACCTGGTTTAGTCCTGGTTTAGACCTGGTTTCTGGTTTACCTGGTTTAGACCTGGTTTAGACCCTGGTTTCTGTAGTCCTGTTTAGTCTGGTTTAGACCTGGTTAGTCCTGGTTTAGACCTGGTTTAGAGTCCTGGTTTAGACCTTGTTTAGTCCTGTTTAGTCCTGGTTTAGACCTGGCTTTAGACCTGGTTTAGACTGGTTTAGTCCCTGTTAGTCCTGGTTTAAGTCCCTGGTATAGACCTGTTTTAGTCCTGGTTTAGACCTGGTTTAGCAGCTGTGGTTTATGAAGCAGTAAAAACTAAACAAGTGGATAAACAGCTGAAGTCCTTAAAGTTTGACCTCTGACCTCTGGGGCAGCTCCAGTTTATCAGGGTCACTCACTTTCTCCCACACTCTCCTTTCTCACAGAGTATAGTAGTAGTAGTAATAGTAGTAGTAGTAATAGTAGTAGTAGTAGTAGTAGTAGTAGTAGTAGTAGTAGTAGTAGTAGTAGTACATAACCCCTTTATTTTAACAGTAGAAAAACTTGAAGCCTTTTGAGAGGTGATTGTTTTGCCACATGTAAGTCCTGGTTCAGTGGTTTGGTTTAGTTTAGTTTAGTTTAGTCTGTTAATCCTGGTTCAGCGCTGGTTTAGTCCTGGTGAAGTCCTAATTTAACCCTAGTTTAGTTATAATTTAGGCCTAGTTTAGACCTGGTTTATTTCTAATTTAGGTTTACTCCTGTTCTAGTCCTGGGCTAGTCCTGATTTAGTCCCGGTTTCGTCCTGGTTTAGTCCTGGTCTAGTCCTGGTCTAGTTCTGGTTTAGCCCTGGTCTAGCCCTTTTTTAGTCCTGGTTCAGTCCTGGTTTAGCCCTGGTTTAGCCCTGGTTTAGTCCTGGTTTGTCCTGTTTCTGGTTTATCCCTGGTTTAGTTTATCCTTTTTGTTTTTTTAGTCCCTGTTTAGTCTGGTTTAGTCCTGGTTTTTCTTGTTTAGTCTGTTTTGTCTGTTTAGTCTTGTTTTGTTTCCTGTTAGTCCTGGTATTATCCCTGGTCATAGTCTGTTATGTCTTGTTTTAGTCGGTTAGTTGTTTAGTCCTGGTTTATCCTGGTCCTAGTCTTGTTTAGTCTTGTTTTAGTCCGTTTAGTCCTGTTAGTCCTGTTGTCTTGTTTAGTCTTGTTTTAGTCCTGTAGTCCTGGTCTTAGTCCTGGTTTAGTCCTGTTGTTGTTTTTATTGGTTTAGTCTGTTTTTATCTGGTCAGTCCTGGTTTATCCGTTTAGTCCTGGTTTAGTCTCTCTCTCTCTCGTGTGTTTCAGCGGGACGGCGATCAGTGGGATTGTATTTGGCGTGGTCTTCCTGATGGGGGCGGTAGCGGCTCTGTCCCTGTGTTTGTGCGTCTGCATGAAGGACGGACGAGGAAGCAGAGTCGGCGTCTTCAACTCCAGCTACATCAGCACCGTGTCGCAGGGGTACCCAGGTGGGACAAACTTCAACAAAACTCAAGCTCAAAATACTTTTAAAGCTCCAAAATTCCACAAAACTGACTCCTGTCGCTTTAAATCTGTTTATAATGTTTATAAAATCCTCGAAAAACAGACCTGGAGTTGTGTTTTGTTCCTTTATGATGAGTCTGTTTACGTCTCCAAAGCTCAAAACGCTCTGTTCCACCTTGTGATGTCATCAAACAGTTTTAAGAAGTAAATAAATACGCAGGTTTTGTGTGTTAAACAATAATATTACTGCAACTACTACTACTGCTGTGCCAAAAGTACAAATATTTCTGCTTTCACTGCTAGTACTTCAATTATTACCACTACCACTACTACTACCACCGCTGCTACTACTACTACTACTACTACTACTACTACTACTGTGTCAAAAGTACTAATATTTCTGCTTTTACTGCTAGTACTTCAATTATTACCAGAACTCTGCTATTAATAACCAATCTACTACTACTACTACAGCACTACTGCTACTATACTACGCACTACTACTACTATGAATACTACTACTGCTCTACTACTACTAACAGAATAATACTACTACTCGCTACTACTACTGCTACTTGAATACTACTACTACAGCACTGCTACTTTACTCCTCTACTACTACTACTATGCTACTAATACTACTACTGCCTACTTTAACTGCCTACTACTACTGCTACTACTGCACTACTACTACTGCTATGCTACTATATACGCAACTACTACTACTACTACTTGCTGTACTAACTACTGCCTACTACTGCCACAACTCTACTGCTACTGAATACTACTACTACTACACTGCTACTACTACTACACAGATACTTACTACTGCTAACTACTACTAACTACTACTATACTACTACTTGTGCTACTGCTACTGCTACGTATTATACTACTACTATACAGCTACTACTACTACTACAGCTACTACACTACTACTATACTACTACTATTCTACTACTATATACTGCAGTGTCAAAAGTAACAATATTTCTGCTTTTACTACTGGTTCTTCAATTACCAGAACTACTGCGATATTAAATTCTCCAAATGCTACTACTACTCTACTACTTTTATCATAATATATTATGGTGTGTGGCTACGTGAGAGCGTCAAAGTTTAAATCAGAATCAGAAAAGAAAAAGACTCTTTTTTTTACAGCCACGGTTCATTTTCTGTTTAAATATGATCAGGATTTGTTACGTCATAGTTAAAAATCCTATATTACGCAAAATTTGACTCTTGTGAGCTTTAAGTCGTGTTATAAAGTTGTTTTCTTGTCAAAAAAAAAAAAACAGAGCCGGAGTTGTGTTTTGTTTCATTCACACATGTTTGAGTAAATATATTATCAGTCTGTCTACAATTCCAAATACACAGTGGAGCAATTCCTGTATAATTACCATGACATCACAAGGTGGAACAGAGCGTTTTAAGGCAGAGAGAAGAGTTTGTGTGTTAAACAAATGTGAATGAAGAGACTTGGTTTAGTGTTTAGTTCCTGTGTTGAATATTTCATCACAGTTTTACATCGGTTCAGTGGCAGTTTGTGGAAAAAAAAAAAGGTGGAAAGGAAAAGTAGAGCTTCGATAAAATGTGACCTGCATAAAAACAAAGTGACAAAGAAGTGAGTTTAAATATTACATGAGCTCAGGAACAGAACGGCAAATTATTAATCCCTGTTCTTTTGGAGACGACGAGAACTACGGCCGACTTTTACCTCTTTGTTTTGATGAAACTTTACACTAGTAGCAGCAGTAGCAGTAGTAGTAGTAGTAGTAGTAGTAGTTGTTGTTGTAGTAGTAGTTTCTCCTTCCCACTCCTTTTTGGGCCATTTTTTTTTATTTTTTTGTTGTTTTTTCTGCTATGATTATATTAATGTTATATGTTCTATAGTAAAATAATGTACATTTCTTACTTGCCCAAAATAAATATATAAATCTAAATCTAATCTAGAAGTTGTAGTAGTAGTAGTAGTAGCAGTAGTAGTAGTAGTAGTAGTAGTAGTAGTAGTAGTAGTAGTAGTAGGTAGTAGCAGCGTAGTTAGTAGTGAGTAGTAGCAGCAGTAGTATATGTAGTAGCAGCAGTAGCTAGTAGTAAGCTAGAGTAGCAGTAGTTAGCAGTAGTAGCAGTAGTAGGTAGCAGTACGTAGTAGTAGCAGCAGTAGTAGCAAGTAGCCAGTGTAGCAGTAGTCAGCAGTAGAAGTAGTAGTAGTTAGCAGTAGTAAGTACAGTAGTAGCAGTAGTAGTAGTAGCAGTAAGTCAGCAGTAGTAGCAGTAGTAGTAGCAGTAAGTATATAGTAGTACGAAGTAGTAAGTAGTAGCAGTAGTAGTAGTACAGTAGTAGTAGTATAAGTAGCAGTATCGTAGTTAGTAGTAGTAGTAGTAGTAGTAGCAGTAGTAACAAGTAGTAGTAGCAGTAGTAGAAGTAGTAGCAGAGTAAGAGTAGTAAGCAGTAGCAGTAGTAGTAGTAAGCAGTATAGCAGTAGCAGTAAGTAGTAGCATAAGCAAGTATAGCAGTAGTAGCAGTCAGCAGTAGTAGTACAGTACAGTAGTAGTAGTAGTAGCAGTAGCAGTAGTAGTACAGCAGCATCGTAGTAGCAGTAGCGCAGTAGCAGTAGCAGTAGCAGTTAGCAGTAGTATAGTAGTAGTAGTAGTAGTAGCAGTAGTAGAATAGTAGTAGTAGTAAATAGTAGTAGTAGTTAGTAGCAGTAGCAGTAGTAGTAGTAAGTAGTAGAGTAGTAGTAGTAGTAGCAGTAGTAGTAGCAGTAGTAGTAGCAGTGTAGAAGTAGTAGTAGCAGTAGTAAGTATAGCAGTAGTAGTAGCAGTAAAGTAGTAGTAGTAAGTAGTAGTGAAGTAGTAGAGTAGTAGTAGTAGCAGTAGCAGTAGTAGTAGCAGTAGTAGCAGTAGTGAGTAGTAGCAGTGGTGAGTAGTAGCAAGTAGTAGTAGTAGCAGCAGTAGTAGTAGTAGCAGTAGCAGTAGCAGTAGTAGTAGTAGTATAGTAGTAGCAGTAGTAGTAGCAGTAGCATAGCAAGTAGCAGTAGCAGTAGCAGTAAGCAGTAGCAGTAGCAGTAGTAGTAGCAAGTAGCAGTAGTAGTAGCAGTTAGTAGTAGTTAATAGCAGTAGCAGTAGTAGTAGTAGCAGTAGCAGTAGTAGCAGTAGTAGTAGCAGTAGCAGTAGTAGTCCTCCCTGTGTTACTATAATAATAATTATCATAAATTAGTCTTTTAAGGCACTTTTACAGTTTGGTTCATTCTTCTTTCACTCCAAACTCACTGGTGGTAAATATTATTGTAGCCACCGCTGCCCCGGGACAGACTGAGGGAAGTGAGGCTGCCAGTCTGCGCCATCCGCTGAAAGTCCTGCCCGGCCGGGTTGTGGAACTTCCGGTTAAAAGTAATTCATTAATAAGCAACTTGTTCACTCAGACTGATTCTGGAATTAAAAAAAAAAAAAAATCATCTATTCAATCAGTCTGACTTAACAAGTTACTTAAAGGTTGTATGGAGGATTTTTTTTTTATTTCAAATTGTCAATGAAAGTTTAAAATACCAGTACAGAGACGCAGCAGCCTCGTAATTATGATGACCAAAAAAAAAAGAATGAAAATCTATCAACTGTGGACGTAGTGAGGCCAGATAACATCAGCCAATAGAAAGAGGCTGCCTCATTTCCTATTGGCTGTTAGGTGCAATCAACTCCCTACGTTTCTAGTGTAACTGACTCGTCGGTGCGCCGGGGATTATGTGGTTTATGCAGTAGTTTTTACAGAATTTTTCAAACGTAGCTTCCTCGTAATTCGCACAAAGTTTGTTGCGAGGCGGACGAGAATCAACGACCGTTCGCCGTAAAAGAAAGTCAATTTTTGAGGGTCGCTGAGAAAAGAGAAGGGGAAAAGGAGCCAAGACAAACTGAGGTGATTCTTGGAGATTTCTTCCAGCGATTGGACGAATGAAGCAGATGAACGGTCTAAAAACTTGATGCGCTGGTCGATAAATTATTTCTAAACAGGTCACTTCAACAGTAATTCTGAACACGCACTGGATGTAACAACGATTTCTAGAGTAAGAGGCGGGAGAGATGTTTCTACTGAAGGAGCGTGGAGGAGGAGGTGGTGTCACTCATGCACAACATTTGAAAAGGACCGTCACTGTATGTCTTCCCTTAAAAAAATCCTCTATACAACCTTTAAAGGTTGTATGGAGGATTTTTTTTTTTTTTTCAAATTGTCAATGAAAGTTTAAAATACCATTACATAGACGCAGCAGCCTTGTAATTATGATGGCCAAAAAAAAAAAATCTATAACTGTGGATGTAGTGAGCCAGATAAACTCAGCCAATAGAAAAAGCTACCTCATTTTCTATTGGCTGTTAGACTGTCAATCAAACTTCCTACGTTTCTAGTGTGCTGGGATTACGTGGTTTATGCAGCGGTTCTTAGAGGCTTTTTTCTAATTGTCGCTTCCTCGCAGTTCACACAAAGTACTGAGATGGCGGACGAGAATCCATGAGCAGTTCGCCGCAAAAGAAAGTCAGTTTTTGAGTTCGCTGAAAGAAGAAGACAAGGGGAAAAGGAGCGAAGACAAACTGGGTGATTCTTGGAGATTCCTTCCAGCGATGGCGCGAATGAAGCTGACGAAGGGTCTAAAAACGGAGGTGTCGGTCTCTAAATTATTTCTAGACGGGAAACTCCAACAGTAATTCTGGCTGTAAAAAAAAACGTGATTTCTAGAGTAAAGAGGCGGGAGGAGATGTTTCTACTGAGGGAGAAAATTTGAAAAAGGACTGTCGCTGTATTTCTCCTCCCTTAAAAAATCCTCTACACAACCTTTAACAAATTACTTATTACTTACTTTATTATTCAGTTTTACTTGTTAATAAATTCTTCATGGTTCTTCATGTTTATCCTTTGTGGACTTTGTTGGTTGAAAATTTTTGCCATAGAAAACCATTAACCAGACGTTCCGCTTTTGGAATACCAATAATACTACTACTACTACTGCTGCTGCTACTGTGACAAAAGTACTCTTAATACTTCAATTATTACTACAACTACTGCTATTAATACAATACTACTGCTGCTACCATGTCAAAAGTACAAACAGTTCCACTTTTACTGTTAATACTTCAGTTATTACCAGAACTACTGCTACTATTACCAATAATACTACTTCTACTGTGTAATAAAGTACAATTATTTCTGCTTTTACTGCTAGTACTTCAATTGTTACTAGAACTACTGCTATTAATACCAATAATACTACTACTACTACGTCAAAAGTACATATATTTCTGCTTTTACTGTTAATACTTCAATTATTACTACAATTGTTGGTACTAATGACACAACTACTGCTACTACTACTGCTACTACAGTGTCAAAAGTACAAATAGTTCTGCTTTTACTGTTACACTACTATTTCTTCTACTTCTACAACTACACACTACTATACTACTACTGTGTTAAAGGCACAAATATTTCTGCTTTTACTGCTAGTACTTCAATTGTTACTACAACTACAACTATTAATACCAATACAACTACTACTACTACTGCTACTGTATCAAAAGTACAAATATAAATAGTTCTGCTTTTACTATTAATACTTCAATTATTACCACAACTACTGCTATTTCTATCACTACTACTACTACTACTACAACAACTACAACAACTACAACAACTACTACTACTACTCCTACTACTACTGTGTCAAAAGTACAAATATTTCTGCTTTTACCGTTAGTACTTTACTAATTACTTAAACTACTACTAAACTACTACTCCACTACTACTCCTACTATACTACTGTGTCAGAATTACAAGTATTTCTGCTTTAACTGCTAGTACTTCAATTGTTACTTCAACTACAACTATTAATACCAATACTACTACTACTACTACTACTACTGCTGCTGCTACTACTGTGTCAGAAGTACAAATATTTCTGCTTTTACTGTTAATACTTCAATTATTACCACAACTACTGGTATTTCTATTGCTACTACTACTACAACAACTACAACAACTACTACTACTACTACTACTACTACTACTATTACTCCTGCTCCTACTACTACTACTACTACTACTACTGTGTCAGAAGTACAAATATTTCTGCTTTTACTGTTAATACTTCAATTATTACCACAACTACTGGTATTTCTATTGCGACTACTACTACAACAACTACAACAACTACTCCTACTACTACTACTACTACTACTACTACTACTCCTACTACTACTATTACTCCTACTCCTACTACTACTACTACTGTGTCAGAAGTACAAATATTTCTGCTTTTACTGTTAATACTTCAATTATTACCACAACTACTGGTATTTCTATTGCTACTACTACTACAACAACTACAACAACTACTCCTACTACTACTACTACTACTACTTACTACTACTACTACTACTAGTACTACTACTGTGTCAGAAGTACAAATATTTCTGCTTTTACTGTTAATACTTCAATTATTACCACAACTACTGGTATTTCTATTGCTACTACTACTAACAACTACAACAACTACTACTACTACTACTACTACTACTCCTACTACTACTACTACTACTGTGTCAGAAGTACAAATATTTCTGCTTTTACTGTTAATACTTCAATTATTACTACAATTCCTGGTCGTAATGACACTCGGGACTTAGTGAAAAAACTCTGTAGACGATGTGGGCGAAGTGTCTTGCTTAAGGACACACTTTTCAGTTTATCTTGTGAGATTTTCCCGTGAGTGTTTCGCATCCCTGAGGAGCGTGAGGAGGTTGCGGGTTAGACTCCCGTCGGTTTGGCTGCGCGCTGTGTGTGTGTGTGTGTAAACAGCCTGTGACCCTGTTAAAATCACAGGTACAGCGCCGCATCACTATTCATGTTTTTATCCCTCGCAGACGTTCCGGCTCGTTCCGTCGCACTTCCCTCCGCAGATCGGCCTCGACGCAAACCGCAGGAAATTAGAACGTAAACCGAACACGTTTAACGATCCAATTTCCGTCCTTTTGAGCAGCTTTAATTAAACGTCTTATCCGCAGATAGATTCATAATGGAAAAGTGATCGAAAATGTATTTGAGTTTACTGATAAAATTAATTAAGTAAACACAATAACGCAATTAGTAGCCAACTCTTTAATCTTTATTTTTTCCTGTATTTAACGCACAACTTCACTTGGACTCGAGTCTGACTTGAGTCACTGTTTTTAGGACTTGAGACTTGATGAAATGGACTAAGACTTGGGACTCGACGTGGCTGGGACTTGACTTGGACCATGATTTTTTTTTTAAAGTACAATTTAGTTTAAACTTCATATAAATTGCAAAAATCGAACCGTATTTTGGTTTAAAGACTTGAAATAACCTGAAGCTTAAAGCAGACGACTTGGACTTGACTTGGACTTATGGGCCAGTGACCTGAGACTCGACTTGGACTTGCCTGCGTTTGACTTGGGACTTGACTCGGACCATGATTTTTTTTAAAGTACAATTTAGTTTAAACTTCATATAAATTGCAAAAATCGAACCGTATTTTGGTTTAAAGATTTTGAAATGACCTGAAGCTTAAAGCAGACGACTTGGACTTGACTTGGATTTATGGGCCAGTGACCTGAGACTCGACTTGGACTTGCCTGCGTTTGACTTGGGACTTGACTCGGACCATGATTTTTTTTTAAGTACAATTTAGTTTAAACTTCATATAATTGCAAAAATCGAACGTATTTTGGTTTAAAGATTTGAAATGACCTGAAGCTTAAAGCAGACGACTTGAGACTCGACTTGGACTTGCCTGTGTTTGACTTGGGACTTGACTCGGACTTGAGGTTAAAGACCTGAGAAGCACTTTAAAATCTGAATTCTTTCTATTCTGACTATAATGATTCACTCTAAGATCTTGTCAAAAACATTTAAAAATAAAAAAAAAGTTAACATTTCTGCAACTCTTACTCTAGAAATACTCATATAAAGATACCTGATTTTTAAGTCAAATTTAGTTTAAACTTCATATAATTCAATCTAAGAACTTGTCCAAACAAAAAAAATAACATTTCTACAACTCTTACATACTCTATAAATATTCAAATATAAATATACCATGATTTTTTAAGTACATTTTAGTTTAAAATTCATATTAATTGCAAAAATCAAACCTATATTTGGTACTTTTTTGGTTTAAAGACTTGAAATGACTTGAAGCTCAAAGCAGACGACTTGGACTTGACTTGGATTTATGGGCCAGTGACTCGAGACTCGACTTGGTCTTGCCTGTCTTTGAACTGGGACTTGACTCGGACTTGAGGTCAAAGACTTGAGACTTGCAAAACAACATGGTCCCAAGTCGGAGAGTAAATAAAGTTTTAAGTTTTGTTTTTTTAAGTTTATTGATAAAACAGTAATGGACGTGTTTACGCTCCTCAAATTATAAAATATTAAAACCCAGAAGTTTTAGTCCTAATTACATATACACACCCAACTGGTTTAAAAATGCAACAAAAATTTCCTTTATAAAAGCTTTTTTTTTGTCTTCTTTACTCATTCTGTAACACTGTTCTTTTTGACTCCTCAAGCACTTTCTGTTTACTTTTATGTTACTTCCACAAACTGTGTTAAAAAAACAACAACAACATAAATACAGTATTTGGTAATTACTTTAGAACTTGTTGTAACTCTTCACAATAGTATAGCACTCGTTTTATTTTTTTTAAATCTATTTATTTATTTTAGCTGAAGCTTAAGGTCATGTGATTTCAGCGTGTGGCCACCAGGCGGAGCTGTTGTGTTGTGAATCACGTCACAGAGTGAGGACATAATCCTGTAAAACCGTGGATCTACTGAAACATCTTATTTCACATAAGAGTTTTAGATTTTCTGTACAAGTACAACACAGAGTCTAAACCTGAACTAAACCTGAACTAAACCAGGACTAAACCAGGGAATAACTAGGGACTAAATGAGGGCTAAACCAGGACTGAACCAGAGACTAAACCAGGGTTAAACCAAAACTAAACCAGGGCTAAACCAGGACTGAACCAGGACTAAACCAGGGTTAAACCAAAACTAAACCAGGGCTAAACCAGGGATTAAACCAGGTCTAAACCAGGGTTGAACCAGGGCTAAACCTGGAACTAAACAAGGACTAAACCAGAACTGAACCAGGGACTAAACCTGGGACTAAACCAGAGACTACACCAGGACTAAACCAGGGACTAAAATAGGACATAAATCAGGACTAAACCAGAACTAAACCAGGGCTAAACCAGAGACTAAACCAGGACCAAGTCAAACCTCATTTACACATATTTTCTGGTGCATCAAAACACAGCCACTGTATTACACCCATAGACTGTTTATATAAATGTACACAGTAACCCAATAGCTGCCAAACAGGAAATGAACATGGGCACATTTCCGGCTCCATCGACTCTGGCTCCAATTCACTTTCTATTGAAAAAATGTCACTCCTCTCTTTGTACCTGCTGCTGTGAGCCTCGTCATTCTGGTCTTAAAATGTTCGTATTAACCCGCTCTACATGATCCTGGGTTTTTTTTATTTCCATATTTCTTTTCCTGTTACCTGATGATTAAACGTCTATCAACACTCCAGTTACACTAACGAGATCTCCGTTTTTGTCTCCTCAGGTCCTCCTCCTCCGTACACCTGTGAGTACGAGATGTACCCTGCGAGTTTCGAGCCGCCGCCGTACACGCCGACCCAGCCTCGCCCGCTCCACTACTCCCCGCCGCCGCCGTACCCCGGGTCCAAGAGCGGAGACAACCAGGACAGAGTCTACCACATGGACGATTAAACGAGACCGACTTCAAAACGTCAAAAACACAACGATGCAGTGGTCCGAAGTTATTCCTCGCTGACTTTACGCATTCAGAGCGACTTAATGATCCACCACGATGAGTTTGTTGATACTTTGCAGCTGATGACGTCAATACTGAAGGGTGACCAGATTTTCAGAATTCTTAACACACTGAAGTTGGGATGGTTGGCGTAAATAAAATTGTGAAAAGAGTTCTAAACCAGGACTAAAACAGGACCGTCAGAGCCTGATTCATCAGACGGTTTCAATTGGTGGAAACCGTGTGACCTCGCAGCGTTAGGATTCGTTCGCTCGACAGTAGGCGGGTACTTTTTTTTCATTTAAAGGTTGTATGGAAGATTTTTTTTTGTTTCAAACTGTCAGTGAAAGATTAAAATACCATTACAGAGACGCAGCAGCTTTGTAATTATGATGACCAAAAAAAAAAAGAACGAAAATCTATCAACTGTGGACGTAGTGAAGCCAGATAAACATCAGCCAATAGAAAACGAGGCTCCCTCATTTTCTATTGGCTGTTAGATTGTCAATCAAACTCCCTAGTATAACTGAC
>NW_026570994.1:20332721-20365221 GCF_026225935.1 Boleophthalmus pectinirostris
GAAGCTACAATCCATTTAACAAAGTTGAAACACGTCACTTGATTTTAGTTTCAGTGACACAGATTTGCTGATTACCAACTACTAAGATTTCACGTACTTATATCTATAATTTAGCATCTTTGAATTTATTATCGAGCTTTTCATACTAATCATAAACTTGTTTTAGGTATGTTTATCAAGAATTTAGCAGAATTTAAAGCTTTTTATGTCAAATTTGGCATCTGAGAACTTATTATCAGGCCATGAACACGAATCTTAAACTGGTTTTAGGTCTGTTTATCTCAAATTTAGCATCTATAAACTTATTTTCAACCCATGAAAAGCTTAATTTTAGTCTAGAGGTGCTTTATTTTAAGATAACTTGTCACGTAAAATGATCTTGCTGCGTCAACAGATCATTTTACTACTTTTTAGTCATTTTCTGATAGATTCGAGATAGATTCAAGTGTTTAGATCTTTTTTTTTTGCAGCGTTCGCATTGAAAATACAGATTTATGAAGGTATTTTTGAGCAATAAAAGCGACTGAATAAATGTGAGTTTAATGCCATACCGTGGAACATTCCATCATTTCCCTGAAGAGAACTGCCTACAGAAAAGTTACAGAGTGAATCTTTAAATGCGCCGTTTGTTTTTGTTTGTACAGTTTAATCATTTGCGAGTCACAATCTGGGATACTACAACCGAGAGTCCAAAAGTCCAAAAAGACCGAAACCAGGTCTAGACCCAGACTCAAACCTGGACTAAACGAGAAGAAGAGGAGAAGATGGACTTTGTCTTCGGACCTCGGGAGCCACCGTCCGAACTCGGGTCTCGTTGAAAAGACTGGAGTTTTTGGAAAATACTTGAAAATCAAATGACGAGACGTGAACCAAAGTGGATTCTACTTTTTACCATTTTTGTTTTTGTGAAAGTTGTTTTGTTTTAAACGTCAAATAAATAGAAATTACAATGTGTATTTTGTGTCGTTATTTACTTCAAACTCAAAAGCTGAAATCCTCAACTATAATGTAATAAAATACAAAACAACACGATAAAAACTTCGACGCACGATATATTTCTCCAGAGATACACTGCAATAAAGTAATAATTCATCATTAAAAAGCAGTGTTGGGGAGTAACAGATTACATGTACTGGAGTAATCAGAGTACAAATTATGAGTAACTGTATTCAGTTACAGTTACTGTTTCAGGGAGTGGTAATTGGATTACAGTTACTTTGTTGAAATAAATGGATTACACAGAGGGATTTTCCTGTTTTCACATTTTGGGCAGAACCAGGACTAAACCAGGACTAAAACCAGGTCTAAACTAGATCTAAACCAGGTCTAAACCAGGACTAAACTAGAACTAAAACCAGGTTGAAAACAGGTCGAAAACCAGGCCTAAACCAGGACTAAAACCAGATCTAAACTAGATCTAAAGCAGATCTAAACCAGGGCTAAAACAGGTCTAAAACCAGGTCTAAAACCAGGACTAAACCAGGACTAAAACCAGGTCTAAACTAGATCTAAAGCAGATCTAAACCTGGGCTAAAACAGGTCTAAAACCAGGTCTAAAACCAGGACTAAACCAGGACTAAAACCAGGTCTAAAACCAGTCTAAAACCAGGTCTAAACAGACTAAAAGTCTAAACCAGGACTAAAAACCAGGTCTAAAACCAGGTCTAAAACAGGTCTAAAAACCAGGTCTAAACCAGGACTAAAACCAGGTCTAAAACCAGGTCTAAAACCAGGACTAAACCAGGATCTAAACCAGGTCTAAACCAGGTCTAAACCAGGACTAAACCACGTCTAAACTATCAATAATATTTTTAATTTGGTTCAGTAAAATCTGGACTTTTTATTTTCTTTTATCAGACAAAACATCTTATGTGACGATTTCCTCGTCTTTGCTTCTCTAAAGCAAATCAAGTAATCCAAAGTAATCAGATTACATTACTCACTTTAAGTCATTTAATGGATTACGTTACAAACTACATTTTGGGGTATGTAATCTGTAATCTGTAGGGGATTACATTTTAAAAGTCACCTTCCCGACACTGTTGGAGACAAAAGCGGGCGGGACGGGAGAAGATGAACAAACGGCCGAGTTATTAAAACATTTCTCTGACTCTCGGGTTTTAAATTCGTTTTCTGGACTTTAAAACAGCCGTGTTATGTTCGTTCGCACGACGCCTGGTTCATTTAAATCCAAGTTTAACATTCGCACTTGATTATTTATTTGTCTGTGTAAATCTGTGTATTCGTTTTTCAAAATAAAACCAAAAAAAAGAAAAAAAGCGATATTCTTCATTATTTGTCTCCAGAACCAAAATGAAAAAACGGAAATGATTTGTTTTTTCAGTTTTTGCTTTTGTGTTGAAATGAAGAATGGAAAAAAACAGATAATGGACTGAACCAGGACTAAACCAGGACTAAACCAGGACTAAACCAGGTCTAAACCAGGACTAAACCAGGTCTAAACCAGGACTAAACCAGGACTAAACCAGGACTAAACCAGGACTAAACCAGGTCTAAACCAGGTCTAAACCAGGACTAAACCAGGACTAAACCAGGACTAAACCAGACTAAACCAGGTCTAAACCAGGACTAAAACCAGGACTAAACCAGGACTAAACCAGGACTAAACCAGGACTAAACCAGGTCTAAACCAGGACTAAACCAGGACTAAACCAGGACTAAACCAGGACTAAACCAGGATCTAAACCAGGACTAAACCAGGCCTAAACCAGGACTAAACCAGGACTAAACCAGGTCTAACCAGGACTAAACTAAACCAGGAAACCAGGACTAAAGGTCTAGGTAAACAACCAGGACTAACCAACTAAACAGGACTAAACCAGGTTAAACTAAAACCAGGACTAAACAACTAAACAGGTCTAAACCACTAAACCAGGACTAAACCAGGACTAAAACCAGGACTAAACCAGGACAAAAACCAGGACTAAAAACAGGACTGAACCAGGACTAAACCAGGACTAAACCAGGTCTAAACCAGGTCTAAACCAGGTCTAAACCAGGACTAACAGGACTAAACCAGGACTAAACCAGGACTAAACCACTAAACCAGGACTAAACCACTAAACCAGGACTAAAAACCAGGACTAAAACCAGACTAAACCAACCAGGTCTAAACCAGGACTAAACCAGACTAAACCAGGTCTAAACCAGGACTAACCAGGACTAAACAGGACTAAACCAGGTCTAAACCAGGACTAAAACCAGACTAAACCAGGACTAAACCAGGTCTAAACAGGACTAAAACCAGGACTAAACCAGGTCTAAACCAGGAAAACAAACCAGGTCTAAACCAGGTCTAAACCAGGACTAAAACAAAACAGATCTAAACCAGATCTAAACCAGGTCTCAAACAGGTCTAAAACCAGATCTAAAACAGGTCTAAAACCAGGTCTAAAACCAGGACTAAAACCAGATCTAAAACACGTCTAAAACCAGGTCTAAACCAGGTCTAAACTAGATCTAAACCAGGACTAAACCAGATCTAAAGTTCGCACGACGCCTGGTTCATTTAAATCCAAGTTTAACATTCGCTCGTCTGTTCGTCGCCCACGTCTCCGCGGCGTTTCACTCGGGCCACATTAAACCGGCGTCAGTGTGAAACAGAAGAGCCCGAACAGAAGTGAGTCACCGCATTCACCATCTGCGCCATTACAGACGCCGCATATGTCCCAAGCACCAAACAAAATCACGATTACGAACGAACACAAGCCCGATCTGTCTTCAACCGACGTTTAAAGGTTTTATATGACGCAAAATTAAACTCCTGTGAGCTTTGAGTCGTGTTTTAATCTCGTTTCGTCGTCAAAAACAGACCTGGAGTTGTGTTTTCATTCACACGTTTGAGTAACACTTGATTATTTATTTGTCTGTGGAAATCTGTGTGTCGTTCGTTTATTCGTTTTTCAAAATAAAACCAAAAAAAAAAAAAAAAAAAAAAAGCGATATTCTTCATTATTTGTCTCCAGAACCAAAATGAAAAAACGGAAATGATTTGTTTTTTCAGTTTTTGCTTTTGTGTTAAACCAGGAACCAGGATGCTAAAAGAGGACTAAACCAGGAAAAAAACCAGGACTAAACTAACCAGGAAACCAGGACTAAACCAGGACTAAACCAGGACTAAACCAGGACTAAACCAGGACTAAACCAGGACTAAACCAGGACTAAACCAGGACTAAACCAGGACTAAACCAGGACTAAACCAGGACTAAACCAGGACTAAACCAGGACTAAACCAGGACTAAACCAGGACTAAACCAGGACTAAACCAGGACTAAACCAGGTCTAAACCAGGACTCTAAACCAGGACTAAACCAGGACTAAACCAGGACTAAACCAGGACTAAACTACTAAACCAGGTCTAAACCAGGTCTAAAGGACTAAACCAGGACTAAACCAGGACTACTAAACAGGACTAAACCAGGAACCAGGACTAGGACTAAACCAGGACTAAACCAGGACTAAACCAGGACTAAACCAGGACTAAACCACTAAACCAGGACTAAACCAGGAAAACAGGACTAAACCAGGGACTAAACCAGGACTAAACCAACTACAGGAACCAGGTCTAAACCAGGTCTAAACCAGGACTAAACCAGGACTAAAACCAGGACTAAAACCAGGACTAAACTGAACCAGGACTAAACCAGGACTAAACCAGGACTAAACCAGGACTAAACCAGGACTAAACCAGGACTAAACCAGGACAGGAGTACTAAACCAGGCATTAAATCTAACCAGGTTACAGAGCCGCATATGTCCCAAGCAAAACAAAATCACGACGAACGAACACAAGCCCGATCTGTCTTCAACCGACGTTTAAAGGTTTTATATGACGCAAAATTAAACTCCTGTGAGCTTTGAGTCGTGTTTTAATCTCGTTTCGTCGTCAAAAACAGACCTGGAGTTGTGTTTTCATTCACACGTTTGAGTAACACTTGATTATTTATTTGTCTAAATCTGTGTGTCGTTCGTTTATTCGTTTTTCAAAAATAAAAAAAAAAAGGAAAAAAACCAGGATATTCTTCATTATTTGTCTCCAGGAAAAAATGAAAAAACCAGGACTGATTTAGGTTTTTAAACCAGGACTGAAACTAGGAAAGGACTGGAAAAACCACTAAACTAGGACTAAACCAGGACTAAACCAGGACTAAACCAGGTCTAAACCTAAACCAGGACTAAACCAGGACTAAACCAGGACTAGGAACCAGGACTAAAACCAGGCTAAACCTAGGACTAAACAGGAACCAGGACTAAACAGGACTAAACAGGACTGAAACAGGACTAGGACTAAACAGGACTAAACCAGGACTAAACCAGGACTAAACCAGGAGTGTAGGGACAGGCCCAGAGTTGCACCCGCATAGACTGTCGGGTGATCAGGACTGAGACTGGGACCAGACCGGGACCAGACCAGGACTAAGACCTTGCCAGACTGGGACCGGGACCAGGACTGAAACAGGGACTAAGACCGGGACTTAGACTGGGACCATACTAGGACAAGATCAGGACTGAGACCGGGACTGAGACCGGGACCAGACCGGGAATGAGACTGGACTGAGACTGGGACTGAGACGGGTTTAGTCCAGGTTTAGTCCTGGTTCAGTCCATATTTCTAGCCTATATTTATGTTAAATTATAAGGTTTTAGTGAAAGTGTTTTGTTTTTTTTGTTTTTTTGAGAGAGAAATGCTGAATAAATGCATCGCGTAAATAAAAACTAATCATTTGAATAATTCGTGATAATGATTTTTTCCATAATCGAGCAGCCGTAGGTGAGTGATTTATTGTTGTAAAGGAACAACTTGAAGGTGAAAAAAGCCTAAACATGCAGGATTTGTGCGTTTAAACAAGTGTGAATGAAACAAAACACAACTCCAGGTCCGTTTGCGACGAGGAAACGACGTTAAAAAGGCAAACAGCGCAATCCCAGCCCATTAAACCCCATTATAAAGCCTCACTCGTCTCCTTTAAGGTTCAGAAAAGCCCGTTTAGTTTCCGCTTGTGACTCGCCGCTTCTCGGGGACCAGAACGAATCGATGCAAATGACCGGAGATCCACGGTCATTATCTGAGAGACGCACGGGGTCAAACTCTCCTCCCACCAAAGGTCAACGAAGGTCAGCGCGATAAATCACCGCAGCTCTCGAAGTCCCTGACGGCTTTTAAACACGAGCGGAAGAAGGAAACGTACGGATGTGAGAGCAAAGAAATACTCAAGTAAAAACAAAACATGAAAATACTGACTTAACTAAAAGTATTAAAGCATCCGTTTAAAAATGTATGTCAAAATTAAAAGTATTTCACCCAGATTTTGAGGTCTTACAGATAACAGAACAAATAAATATTCAAGTAAAAGCAAAAGAATCACACGAAACAGTTAATACTTAAGTAAAAGTGTTAAAATATCCGTTTAAAAATGTACATCGAGAGTGAAAAATAAAAGATTTTTTTGCAGATTTTGAGGTCTTATGAAGCTTAAAATGAGGTAAACATGGGTGAAAGTATTACTCAAATTTGTTACTTAAATAAAAGTCAAATAAGAGAACAAAGAAATACTTAAGTAGACTGTTTCATGTGATACTTTTGCTTTAACTTAAGTAAAAGTGTTAAAATACCTGTTCAAAAATGTACGTCAAGAGTAAAAAGTAAAAGTATTTCAAGCAGATTTTGAGGTCTATTAAAGCTTCAAATGTAGTAAACATGGGTGGAAAAAGTACTTAAATGTGTTACTTCAGTAAAATTACAAGTAACAGAACAAAGAAATACTTAAGTAAAAGTAAAAGTATCACATGAAACAGTCTGCTTAAGTATTAAAGTACCCGTTTAAAAATGTACTTCAAGAGTAAAAAGAAAAAGTATTCTGTGCAGATTTTGAGGTTTTATAAAGCTTCAAATGTTGTAAACAAACAAAGTACTAAAATTTCTTAAGTGAAATTACAGATAACAGAACAAAATACTTAAGTAAAAGGATAAAGTTCCCGTTTAAAAATGTACATTTAGAGTAAAAAGTAAAAGTATTTTGCACAGATTTTGAGGTTTTATAAAGCTTCAAATGTCGTAAACAAAGTACTCAAATTTCTTAAGTAAAATTACAGATAACAGGACAAAACACTTATGTAAAAGCAAAAGTATCACATGAAACAATCTACTTAAGTAAAAGTTTTAAAATACCTGTTTAAAAATGTACGTCAAGAGTAAAAAGTAAAAGTATTTCGTGTTGATTTTGAGGTCTTATAAAGCTTCAAATGTAGTAAATATTTGTGGAAAAAGAACTCAAATTTCTTAACTAAAATTAAAATATCAGAACTAAGAAATATTAAGTAAAAGCAAAAGTATCACATGAAACAGTCTATTTAAGTAAAAATATAAAGGACCTGTTCAAAAATGTACTTCAAAAGTGAAAAATAAAAGCATTTTGCGCAGATTTTGTGGTCTTATAAAGCTTTAAATGTCGTAAACATGGGTGGAAGAAGTACTTAAATTTCTTAAGTAAAATTACAGATAACAGAACAAAATACTTAAGTAAAAGGATAAAAATGTACATCACGAGCAAAAAGTACAAGTATTTCGTACAGATTTTGAGGTCTCATAAAGCTTTAAATGTCATAAATATGGGTTGAAAAAGTACTCAAATTTCTTAAGTAAAATTACAGATAACAGAACAAAATACTTAAGTAAAAGCAAAAGTACCACATCAAACAATCTACTTGAGTAAAGGTGTAAAAGTACCTGTTTAAAAATGTACGTCAAGAGTAAAAAGTAAAAGTATTTTGCGCAGATTTTGAGGTCTTATAAAGCTTCAAATTTTGTAAACATGGGTAGAAGAAGTACTCAAATATCTTAAGTAAAATTACACATAACAGAACAAAGAAATACTTAAGTAAAAGCAAAAGTATCGCATGAAACAGTCTACTTAAGTAAAAGTGATAAAGTTCCCGTTCAAAAATGTACTTCAAGAGTAAAAAGTAATAGTATTTCGTGTAGATTTTGAGGTCTTATAAAGCTTCAAATGTCGTGATTTTGATACAGATTTGTGCTGAATTTTGTTCAACAGAAACAAATGAATCCAGCAGTTGTTTTATTTGTATATTTTTGTTTTGCTCATATTATAAAATTTTATAAAAGTGAAAAAATAAAACTTCAGCATTTTCAGAAGGTCTCAAACTATAATAAAAATACTTTTTGCTCTCAGTCAATGTCGTAAACATGGTTCGAAAAAGTACTTTGTTACTCGCAAATAACAGAACAAAGAAATACTGAAGTACTTAAAGGTTGTATGGAGGATTTTTTTTTGGTTTCAAATTGTCAATGATAGATTATAAAGGTGCAGTCGCCTTGTAATTATGATGACCAAAAAAAAGAATAAAAATTCATCAACTCTGGACGTGGTGGGGCTAAACATTTGCCAATAGATAACGACACTGCCTCGTTATCTGTGAGCTGACAGGCTGTCAATCAAACTCCCTACGTTTCTAGTGTAACTGACTTGCCTGCGCCGCCGGTACGTGGTTTACGTACGACTGTCACGCAGTCCACAGACGCAAGACGCACAGACGCTGTTTACTCCACCAACGCAACAGTTCTTAGCGGCTTTTTTTTCCTATATCTTCCTCGCAGTTCGCACAAAGTTTGTTGCGATGGCGACAAGAATCCAGGAGCAGTTCGCCGCAAAAGAAAGTCCGTTTTTGAGGTCACTGAAAGAAGAAGACAAGGGGAAAAGCAGCGAAGCCAAACTAAGGTGATTCTTGAAGATTCATTCCAGCGATGGCGCGACTGAAGCAGACGAAGGGTCTAAAGACTGACGCACTGGTCCACAAATTACTCCTGGACAGGAAACTTCTGCTTAACTTATTATGAAAATGTACTTTATTTCCAAGAGTTAGACAAACATTTTTCAGGACACGAAAGCGATATCCTATGTCTGAAAACGTAATTTTCAAGGCAAAGAAAGAGTCCGCTTGCTGCTGCGTGTTGTAGCTAGTTCATTCGCACTGAATCTCCGCGCAACCTTCTCTGCACCCCTTTCCTGCTCCTCTCCCCACTGCCCGATCCACTCTTCCTCCCGCTCCTCACGGAATCTCCACACACCGCTCTCCTCTCTCCTCTCTCTGCTCCGCTCTTCTTCCTGCTCCTCACTTCTCGTCCGCGAACGAAATGTCCGCGCACCCGCTCCCCCCGCTCCTCACTTCTCCGTCTTGCTTAACCAACACTGTAGTTAGTTGTTTACAAGTCATGTGCACCGGCTGTAAACAAACCTGTTTCTGGCGTAAGGAGGAGGAGGTGTTTCTACGTAGGAGCTGTAGGGGAGGGGAGGTGGTTTCACACATGCGCAACATTTGAAAAAGGACAAACAGTCGCTGGATTTCTCGTTCCTTGGAAAATCCTCTATACAACCTTTAAGTAAAAGGATAAAGTACCAGTTTAAAAATGTACATCAAGAGTAAAAAGTAAAAGTATTTCAAGTAGATTTTGAGGTCTTATAAAGCTTCAAATGTCGTGATTTTGATACAGATTTGTGCTGGATTTTGTCCAACAGAAAATTGATCTGTTTTTTGTTTTTTTTTATTTGTATATTTTAGTTTTGCTTAAATTATGAAAGTGTTAAAATAAACCCTCAGTCCACTATTATAAAAACGCTTTTACTTTTCAGTCCTGTTCAGAAATGTAGTGCAGTAGAAAGTACAGACACCTGCTCAAATGTAGTGAAGTAAAAGTGTCCACTGTAAAATGTACTCAAGTATTTTACTACTTTTACTTCACCGCTTTACAAATGTGCGGTGTAGGTTTGAAGATGTGTCGATAAAATGAACCATGTCTCACCGTGGCTGATGCTTCGTCTACAGTCTCCATCTGTAAACAAAAAACATGTCTGCATATCAACATTTATTAAAGCTCCATCATGGAACTTTTCTGATGAGGTCAAATACTGCGCTTATCTGGGCCATAACAAAATAATATACTATAACCTGGTCTAAAGTGAATGCCGGTCCTGGTTTGGTACTGGTTTAGTCCTGGTTTAGTCCTAGTCTAGAACTAGTTGGTCCTTGTACAGTCCTGGTTTAGTCTTGGTTGTGTCTTGGTTTTAGTCCTGATTTTAGTCGTGGTTTAGTCCTGGTTTGGTCCTGATTTTAGTCCTGATTTTAGTTGTGGTTTTGTCCTGGTTTTGTTTTGGTTTGGTCCTGGTTTAATCCTGGTTTGGTCCTGTTTTAGTCTTGATTTTAGTCCTGATTTTAGTCGTGGTTTGGTCCTGGTTTGGTCCTGATTTTAGTCCTGATTTTAGTCATGGTTTTGTCCTGGTTTTGTCTTGGTTTGGTCCTGGTTTAGTCCTGGTTTGGTCCTGGTTTTAGTTGTGGTTTTCTCCTGGTTTTGTCCTGGTTTTAGTCCTGGTTTATTCCTGTTTTAGTCATGGTTTTGTCCTGGTTTTAGTCCTGGTTTAGTCCTGTTTTAGTCTTGGTTTTATCTTGGTTTTGTCTTGGTTTTGTCCTGGTTTTAGTCCTGATTTTAGTTGTGGTTTTGTCCTGGTTTTGTCTTGGTTTGGTCCTGGTTTTAGTTGTGGTTTTAGTTGTGGTTTTGTCTTGGTTTTGTCCTGGTTTTAGTCCTGATTTTAGTTGTGGTTTTGTCCTGGTTTTGTCTTGGTTTGGTCCTGGTTTTAGTCCTGGTTTGGTCCTGGTTTTAGTTGTGGTTTTAGTCGTGGTTTTGTCGTGGTTTTTGTCCTGGTTTAGTCCTGTTTTAGTCATGGTTTTGTCCTGGTTTAGTCCTGTTTTCGTCATGGTTTTGTCCTGGTTTTGTCTTGGTTTTAGTCCTGGTTTATTCCTGTTTTAGTCATGGTTTTGTCTTGGTTTTGTCCTGGTTTAGTCGTGTTTTAGTCCTGGTTTTGTCCTGGTTTTAGTCCTGGTTTATTCCTGTTTTAGTCATGGTTTTGTCTTGGTTTTGTCCTGGTTTAGTCCTGTTTTAGTCCTGGTTTTGTCCTGGTTTAGTCCTGGTTTATTCCTGTTTTAGTCCTGGTTTTGTCCTGGTTTTAGTCCTGGTTTATTCCTGTTTTAGTCCTGGTTTTAGTCCTGGTTTTAGTCGTGGTTTTGTCCTGGTTTTGTCTTGGTTTGGTCCTGGTTTTAGTCCTGGTTTAGTCCTGTTTTAGTTATGGTTTTATCTTGGTTTTGTCTTGGTTTTAGTCCTGGTTTTAGTCCTGTTTTAGTCTTGGTTTTATCTTGGTTTTGTCTTGGTTTTGTCCTGGTTTTAGTCCTGATTTTAGTTGTGGTTTTGTCCTGGTTTTGTCTTGGTTTGGTCCTGGTTTTAGTCCTGGTTTGGTCCTGGTTTTAGTTGTGGTTTTAGTCCTGTTTTAGTCATGGTTTTGTCCTGGTTTAGTCCTGTTTTCGTCATGGTTTTGTCCTGGTTTTAGTCCTGGTTTATTCCTGTTTTAGTCATGGTTTTGTCCTGGTTTTAGTCCTGTTTTAGTCATGGTTTTGTCCTGGTTTTAGTCATGGTTTATTCCTGTTTTAGTCATGGTTTTGTCCTGGTTTAGTCCTGGTTTATTCCTGTTTTAGTCCTGGTTTTGTCCTGGTTTAGTCCTGGTTTATTCCTGTTTTAGTCATGGTTTTGTCCTGGTTTAGTCCTGGTTTATTTCCTGTTTTAGTCATGGTTTTGTCCTGGTTTTAGTCCTGGTTTATTCCTGTTTTAGTCATGGTTTTGTCCTGGTTTTAGTCCTGGTTTATTCCTGTTTTAGTCATAGTTTAGTCCTGGTTTTAGTCCTGTTTTAGTCATGGTTTTGTCCTGGTTTATTCCTGTTTTAGTCATGGTTTTGTCCTGGTTTTAGTCCTGGTTTAGTCCTGTTTTAGTCATGGTTTTGTCCTGGTTTAGTCCTGTTTTAGTCATGGTCCTGGTTTTAGTCCTGGTTTAGTCCTGTTTTTAGTCATGTTTTGTCCTGTTTTAGTCCTGGTTTTAGTCCTGTTTTAGTCATGGTTTTGTCCTGGTTTTAGTCCTGGTTTATTCCTGTTTTAGTCATGGTTTTGTCCTGGTTTTAGTCCTGGTTTATTCCTGTTTTAGTCATGGTTTTGTCCTGGTTTTAGTCCTGGTTTTAGTCCTGTTTTAGTCATGGTTTTGTCCTGGTTTAGTCCTGGTTTAGTCCTGTTTTAGTCCTGGTTTAGACCTGGTTTAGTCCTGGCCCTTTCATGTCATTGTTTTGATAACAATGACGTTA
Source organism: Boleophthalmus pectinirostris (assembly GCF_026225935.1). Taxonomy (NCBI): domain Eukaryota; kingdom Metazoa; phylum Chordata; class Actinopteri; order Gobiiformes; family Gobiidae; genus Boleophthalmus; species Boleophthalmus pectinirostris. The sequence continues at coordinate 20,344,934 of NW_026570994.1, forward strand.
AAGGGCCCATATTACACTGTTTTTTGATCTCTGTTCTAGTGTCGTTTAATCATCACAAACAGACGTGGCCTTGTGTTTTGTTTCATTCACACGTGTTTAACTCGAAAACATTTATATTTATGTTTCCATTCCACCTTCACTAGAATTATTTGGATGATTTCAGTCCTGGATTTCCCAATTTCTACTGAACGAGAGGTAAAAAAAAAGGAGCTGTTCATTTGAAAACTGAACTAAAACTTGTCAAACAATCTCCAAACTCATATAATCGAATTTAAACGATTTATTTAAAAAAAAATCAAACTCGACACTGGACCCAGGCTTTTATTTATTTATTCCATCATAAAAACACGACCTCTTCCATTAGATTTCTCGCTCCGTGCAACAGTCTAGATTATTTTCCACAGTTATGTTTGTTTACATAGGCTAAAATACAATAATAGGCCTGACCTTTTCATACTGGCCCATTAGAAACCACACAATAGCGTTTTAAATTGGCACCTGCTCCTTCTTCAAACACGGAGCTGCAATTTATCTAGTACCTGCCAATTAAAGGATTAAATTTGTCAGGTCCATTTACATATATAACAATATAACAGCATTAAAATATTCTTGGTCTACCCACAATTTATATGATCATGTTTTATTCAGTTTTAACAAAATAACTGTGAGTATAGCGCAATAATTATTCTTAATTTCTTCAAGGTGTCATATATCCATGTGTAAAAGTATCACAATAAATATCGCAATAAATATCGTACCGTGAGATGTATATCATGGAAATATTGTAACATCAGATTTGGATATTGTGAATATATTGTAACGTTAGATACATAATAAAATATCAAAAAGTATTGCAGTATTAAACAAAGCAAAGTATGTCTTAGATCACAGAGCACTACACACACTTTATTGTTCACTGGTTTTACCATATTTAACAGACTGTGCAGAAATTTGGGGCAATAACTATAAAACTGCAATAGAACCATTGATAAAACGTCAAAAAAAAGCAATAAGAATTATTTATAATGTCAAATTTCATGACCACACTAATCCACTGTTTATTCATGCCAAATTACTCAAACTGAATGATTTGATTCTGTACCAAACTGCACAAGTCATGTATAAAGCTAAAAATAAGCACTTACCAAAAAATCTTCAACTACTTTTTTGTGAAAGGGAAACAAACTATAACTTAAGAGGCGTTTTGAATTTTAAATTGCCTCGTGCTCGAACGACAAGAAAAAGTTTTTGTGTCTCTGTTTGTGGTGTGAAATTATGGAACAACTTGAAAATAGAATTAAAACTTTGTTCGAATATACATGTATTCAAAAGGGCAATTAAAAAATTAATTATTTCAAAATACTGTGCGGAAGAAATGAGTGCTTAGGGTATATGTGTGCATGTATATGTAAGTGTATGTATACGGGTGTATATATGCATATATATATAGGTATGCATGGGTATGTGATGTGTATGTAGGTATGTATATATTATATCTGTGTATATGATGTGTACTATATCTGTGTACATAATATACATATATTTGTTGTTGTCTGTTAGATTGTAATGCAATGGAGGTACTGTGCAATTATTGCTTATAATGTACAGTCTATTTGTTCTTCGTTAATTTGGGATTGTAGAAAAAAGGGGTGGGTTAAATAAGTATTTACTTCCTCCCACTCCTTTTTCGGACACATTAAAATTCTGCGTAACATTTATTTTGCCTGTTATTATAGAATAGAAATAGTTACTTTTTGTGTTATATCTATGTATTTACGTTTTTGTCTTTTTTTTATTATTTAGTTTTTTGTTTTTGTTTTTTAATTTATGTTCTATGTATTACTGTCCGAAATAAATAAACATAAACATAGATTTGGATATCGTTACACCCCTAATATTCACAATTTTGTTAAGGGTGAAGTATAGTTCTGCGTTGACATGTGGTTTTAAGTTTCATTTCTGTAAAACGTAAACACATATGCTCACAGCTGCATTAAACACATTATTTCTCAATGTATATTGAAAGAAAAGAAAGCCGAGTACAGGAAACGTCTGTAGTGCAGTGGAAGGGAGGACCAATCACAGCTCTTATCGTCTGCGTTGTTTCGACGCGTAGTTAGAACATTTTGGAGGTGCACGTCGGTCGAAGCAGAGGCTCTGCGTAGGGGGTACGCGTCAACGCAGACGATTTGACCCTGGACCGTAAATTGGCCTTCAGCCTCCACAAAATATCTCAATAAATATCGTACCATGAAAATATCGTAACGTGCCATTTGCCTATCGTTACACACCTAATATTCACAATTTTGTTAGCTTCCACAAAATATCGCAATAAATACTGTACCGTGAGATGTCGTATATTTTATTCCCAATTTTGTTAACCTCTACAAATTGTCACAATAAATATTGTACTGAGATGTATATCATAAAAATATCATAATGTGAGATTTGAATATCGTGAAAATATCGTATCGTGAGATTTGGATATCGTTACACCCCTAATATTCACAATTTTGTTAGCCTCTACAAATCGTCGCAATAAATATCATACCGTGAGATGTTTATAATATTGTGAAAATATCGTAACGTAAGATTTGCATATCGTTACGTCCCTACGGCTCAGTGACTTACTCAGTGTTTGATTTGATTGTTCCACACTCTGAACATGTTTAATTTTACGGCATGAGGTTGAATATAACGTATGTAGATCGTAATGAGTTAAACATTGACCAAATAAAAACGCGTGAACATAAAAAAAAAAAAAAAAGTGAACCAAGTCAGACTATTTCTTTCTTGCCTTTGAAGCTGTTCAATAGAAAACGCGAGGGACACAGGGAGCCGTGCGTAATGTGTGCGTAAAGTGTGTGTGCGTACGTGCCTCTCTCTCTGTACGCGCGCGTGTGTGTGTGTGTGTGTGTCTGTGCGTAATTCTCGTCCGTCTGTGGTCAGGTGACTGGCGCTGAGCAGCTGTGCAGACTCGGTGTAGCTCTCCATCAAACAACGGGAGGCACCGGCGCAGGACGCACTACCACACCGACCAGGAGAGCTCAAACCCGGGCAAAGAAACGAGGATTTTGGGAGCCTACTGAACCAAAAAAAACCAAACAAAACAAACGCGATGAGGGACCGCGTGGCTATAGCGCTTCTGGCCACGGTGGCTTTGGCTTTCGCTGCCGAGGTAAGAGCGAGGATTTTGTGGATTTTTCATCGTAATGTTGTTTGGTTGTCAAGATGTGTCAAAACGCGGAAGGTTATCAGCGCGCACCGGAAGCTACCCTTTCAAAATACGACCTTAAAACAAATATCGTGTCAAAAATGTTCGCAAAACTGCAATTTTTACGCATTTGCAGTGGTTAGACTTTACAAACACGCTGTTGTCGTTGCGATTTTTCGTTAAACGTGGCTAAGAAACCGGGTTAACGTCGTGTGTAATTGATTTGAAAGGCGCCAGACGGAAGCTAGCGCGTAGCATAGCGCGTGAGCATCGCTGGCTTGCTACGTATTTTGGGCAGGGAGCAACTACAGGTTTTTAACGTGTTATAACGCAATTTAACGCCACGTTTTCGGACCAGACGTGACACAATAAACGTAAAATAGCTTGGTGACACATTGTCGTTTGAGGTGGTTTGATTTTATGGCGTATTCTTTACGCTGGCGATGCATTTTCTTATTATAGTCAAGGCGATACGATGGATTTTACGCATTTGAGCGCCTTGGCAACGTATTTACAACGTTCAACTGCGAAATACCTGTATGTTTTGTTTATGTTTCAGTGATATAATATGGAATAATGTCAGAATTTGGCAACATACAGCTCCCAAATGCAATATAGCCTCGTCCAAAATCGAAAACAGCTCGGAGACTTTTCATTACAGCCTCTTTGGACTCGTTACAGCTCGTTAATTACCTTCCTAAATAAATGAAAAGCATATTGTCTCAGATTCCATATCCCAGGGGCAGATTTTTAAGGCAGTGGGCGTGTTGGGTACGAGGGGAATCAAATTATACACCGCCAAAAGCGATTTCACACAAAGACTCGTGGTGCGTCAGGTTTTTTTTTGGTTTTACGCAACGCTAAATCCTTCCCGAATGCGCCATAAATCGGGTGGGAAACGGTTCTAAGTGCCCGTAACGGCTCCAGGTCTCGGTCAGACGATGGCAGAGGAGAAGAGAGAAGTTAAGATGGCGGCGGTGCACTGCAGTATAAAATCAAGGGGTCGAGAGGAGCTGGGAGAAGCCCGACAGGCGCCGGGATAATGTTGCAAAAGCGGCCGCAAAACGAATTCTCATTTCTTCTCGACCTTTTGTTCGGTGTGGCTCGAATAACCTGCGTGAATGTGGTGGTTTTCCGCTGAATGTGCGCACAACGCGGACCCCGGGTTGCACACAATCACTGCTCATCCATTTTTAAAGCCCGAGAACGTCGCGGTTTCGTATGATATTGGCGCTATAATAAGGTTTTCCGTACGTTTCTCTCTCTCGGCGTCATTTCTCATTTCTCTCTCTTTGATTTCTGAACGCACGCATCGTTTGCATGACCCAAAAAAAGCAGAACCAAGAATGTAAAAAACTGTTCCACTTTTTGATTCCCCAGCTGCCAAAGGGATTTTTTTATACGATCGTTTTGTCATTTTTATGCGTAATTCTGAAAAAGAAAACAGGGAAGTTCAATCTGGGTAGTGTGACGCTGCTGCTTTATTTGTGAGAGGGGATTACTCATCGTTTTTGAACCAGAGTGTGCAGTTTAACGAACAATAGAATTAAAAAGTCTATTGTAATCGTGTTGTCGAAAATGATATTCATCGATCTGAAAACAAGTATCGAAACTGGATCGTCATTTTTCGCAGGTATCGACGCTAAAAAAGTCACACTGACAGGACAGAAATGAAGCTTTCCGGAATGTCTAGAATGATCTGGAGCTGTATCAGAACAAGAATAAGAGCATAGAGACAAGTATACGCCCACAGACCTGGTTTAGACCTGGTTTAGACCCGGTTTGGACCCGGTTTGGACCTGGACCACTGAAGGATTACACAGATATAAGGATACATGGGAATAGAAAAGAAAGTACGACCATTTAATGCTGAAACTCACGTTCTATTGTCGAAAGAATCAGTATTGTGTTACCAAGTGCCTCCGCTCAGTTTCATTTCTCTCCAGCGACTACGTCAGGAATCGGAATACTCTAGATGTTTGTGCAAGAACCCCGGAAGTTGTAGACCGCTCACCGGCCAATCAGAGAAGAGCTGTGAAGCCGTGACGTCAACCTGGGTCCCTTTTGTGGACGGTTCACGAGATCGAGGATTTAAAGCCGGAACAAAGAGAATGTTTGGTCAATTTTATCAAAGGGAAAGACGTTATTGCTCTTCTTCCTACGGGATTTGACGCATTACAAACGTCACGACCAAACAGCAGCGATTGGTTAAATAAAAAATAAAAAAAGTACCCGCCTACTGTCGAGCAAACGAATCCTAATGCTGTGAGGTCAGACGGTTTCTACGAAGTGAAACCGGCCGATGAATCAGGCTAGTATTGAGCAGAGGTGTAAGAAAAAAATCGATTCAGTGATATATCGTGATAGTTCATTGCACAGTTCTCGAAAGGATTCAAAATGGATCCAAATCGATTTTTTAAATAATATTGTTCACAAAAATTCATTAGTTAGATTCACTGTGCCCATGATTTAATAAAAATAATACATTATTTTTCATACAGTTGTGTTCTCTTGAAGGTGTAGTTGACTGTATTGTAAGTAATTCAGTATCGGGATATATCGTGATGTATGTAATCGTGACGTGCGAATAATGATATGTTTCGTACCGTCAGACCCTCGTATTGAGCATCAAGTCTATTCCTTAGTATCGTTTATTACAATATTATATCTGTGTAATAAATTCAAAAGCCAAGAACAGAAGATTTGCATTAAACATGTCCCTGAGAACACAGACCAGTGCAATGTTGACATGTATTCAAATGAACATCCCGGCACCTGCTCGTAAAATTGACCTAATGATTTGATTTGTTTTGAAACCTATTTTAAAAAGGACATCAGCACAATTTTTTGGGTCCAGTCAAGTGGTAATGGAGGGAAACAGGGTCAGATTTTTACATTCAAATGTCTCTTATTCAGAAACTAGAGGAACTATTGAAATAAGTAAAGTATCAGAATGTAGGAAAGAGTTACACTCCAACAGGGTCAAGTTAAACCTGTGAGATTCTTTCAAGTTGTTGACAAAAAATGTAAAAACTCATGTTGGTAACGGAGGGAATGAAATATGCAGCACTTTTTGGGCAATAAATCCAAACAGTGATAACTCTTGGTTCTCACTTACATATCCTTAACAAACTGGTTTGAATATTTGCTTCATATAGTTTTCTACCATATGGTACAAGATTAGGTTGAAAAACCTCTTACTTTTTGAGTCATGAGATTTTTTATTAATAAAGGTCATGGTAACGGAGGGAAAAGTAACGGAGGGAAAACTGTACAAACAAGTAGAAGGTGCAGGATTTTACATCATTTGTCGCTTTTTTCTTCTGAATATTTTTAATATTACTTCAAAATGAAAGAAACTATTTCTATAAAATATGTCAAAATTTTTATCATTTTAAATACATTTTTTTGGAAAAATCATGAACCTTCATCAACAGTTCAAAGATGGAACAACACAAGATATGATGAAATACATCCATTTATTTACATGATTTTCAGGTCTTTGAAATTTGGGAAATAATTTTTGTTCCATGTTTCATTCATGGTCTGTTTAAAACATGTGTGATTTTAGAACTAAAAATGGTACAGAAAAAAGGTCAACAGTTTGATAAACTCGAGTACATATGTATCTGTTCAATACATTTTTATATCAGATGAATTAACTTGAACTTTTGGCCTTGTTGTTTACTTCTGCTGGACTGGGCCCAGATGTTAAGATTTTTTAGTCTTTACAGCAAACAGTCGCTTCTTCATGGAGACTTGGGCTCAACAGACAATTTGAAGAGAACAAACAAGAATTTTCAGGATGTGGTCGCTACATTCTTGTCGTTTTAAAAAGCACAACAATATCAAGTAATCCAAAGTATTCAGATTACATTACTCACTTTAAGTAATTTAATGGATTCTGTTACAAACTACATTTTGGGGTGTGTAATCTGTAATCTGTAGGGGAATACATTTTAAAATTAACTTTCCCAACATCGTCTGTTTGTGACGAGGAAACGACACAAATCAGAAAATAATTGAATACGGGTGGTTTAAAGTGGAGTGATTGTGTCGGAGTCAGAATGGGACATCTGTTCGAGGCGTCTGCTCCGTTTGATGAAGAAGAACTCAGACAAAGACTTTTCTCTGGGACTTAGCTCCTCTAAAGGGACTCGACAGGTTTTCACACCAAGTCGTAAACCGCGAAACAAACACAAACATGTGGTGATTCAGCTCGAGTCACGGTAATCAAGAACTAAAACTGGACTAAGTGTGGCCAGGACCAAGACTAAGTACAAGGATTTGGGACTAAAACAGGACTGAAACAGGGCTACAGCTGTGTTAAGTAGGTCTTAGACTGGACTAAACCAGAACATAAACAGGACTAAACCCGGACTGTAACTGGACTGTGTTGGTCAGGTCAGGTTTAGTCCATTTTAGTCCTGATGTAGACTTGGTTTGGTTCTGTTCTAGTCTCTAGAGTTAGTCTCGTACTGGTTTAGTCCAGGTTTAGTCCCAATTTTGTTATGATGATTGTGCAAGTGTGAACGCACCCAGGACTAAACCAGGACTATAACTGGACTATAACTGGACTGTGCTAGTGAGGACAGCTTTAGTCCATTTTAGTCCTGATGTAGACTTGGTTTAGTTCTGTTCTAATCTTGAGTTAGTCTAGTCAACGTTTAGTCCCAGTTTAGATGTGGTGATTGTGCAAATGTGAACCTGGTTTAGACCTGGTTTAGACCTGATTTAGTCCTGGTTTTAGTTGTGGTTTAGACCTGTTTTAGACCTGGTTTAGACCTGGTTTAGACCTGATTTAGTCCTGGTTTTAGCTGTGGTTTAGACCTGGTTTAGACCTGGTTTAGACCTGATTTAGTCCTGGTTTTAGTTGTGGTTTAGACCTGCTTTAAGTCCTGGTTTAGACCTGATTTAGTCCTGGTTTTAGTTGTGGTTTAGACCTGGTTTAGACCTGGTTTAGACCTGATTTAGTCCTGGTTTTAGTTGTGGTTTAGAGCTGTTTTAGTTGTGGTTTAGACCTGCTTTAAGTCCTGGTTTAGACCTGGTTTAGCCCTGGTTTTAGTTGTGGTTTAGACCTGGTTTTCGTCATGGCTTAGATCTGGTTTAGCCCTGGTTTTAGTCGTATTTTAGATCTGGTTTAAACCTGTTTTTTGTCGTGGTTTAGATCTGGTTTTAATCCTGGTTTAAGTCCTGGTTTAGACTTGGTTTAGACCTGGTTTACACTAAACCAAAACCGGACTTCGTGAGAACTCTATCTGGACTTAAACCAGGATAATCTGAGTCGTAACTACACATCAGACAAAACCTTTTCCACCTTATAATCTTTTCAAAAACCCGGCCCCTGTCATCACGCTCGGCCGCAGCTTTGTACACGATCTTCTGCTTATTTCCGAATCCTCAAATTTACGTGAAACTTCAAACAAATGATGAAATACAAAACTACGCAGAGTCAATTATCCTAACGACTCTGAGCCCAGGATCAGTCCTCGGCTTTATCTTGTTTACTCAGGGCACAAATGGACTCTGAAGCAAAAGGAAGTTGGCTTTTCCGTTTGGACACACCCTGGACGACTTCACCGCTGATTCAGGAAAACTGCCCTCGGGATTAGATTTCCTTTAAATACTGGAACAGTTTTTGGAGTAAATTTATGAAAAACATGATTTAAAAAGTTCTAAACCAGGGGCGAAATAAATCAGGACTAAACCAGGGACTAAACCAGGACTAAAGGACTCAGGACTAAACAGGACTAAACTTGGATTAAAACAGGACTAAATCAGGACTAAACCAGGACTAAACAGGATTAAAACAGGACTAAATCAGGACTAAACCAGGACTAAACCAGGACTAAAACAGGACTAAATCAGGACTAAACCAGGACTAAACCAGGACTAAAACAGGACTAAATCAGGACTAAACCAGGACTAAACTAGGACTTAAACCAGGACTAAATCAGGACTAAACCAGGACTAAACCAGGACTAAAACAGGACTAAACCAGGACTAAACCAGGACTAAACTAGGATTAAAACAGGACTAAATCAGGACTAAACCAGGACTAAACTAGGACTAAACAAGGACTAAACCAGGATTAAACCAGAACTAAAGCAGGACTGAACCAGGGACTAAACCAAGACTGAATCAGGACTGAACCAGGACTAAACCAGGGACTAAACCAGGATGAAAATAGGCCTAAACCAAAACAAAACAAGACTAAATCAGGACTAAATCAGGGGCTAAATTGGGACTAAACCAGGACTGAACCAGGACTAAACCAAGGACTAAACCAGGACTGAACCAGGACTAAGCCAGGACTAAATTAGGACTAAACCAGGGACTAAACCAGGGTCTAAACCAGGACTAAACCAGGACTAAGATGTCAAAATCGAACGTTTTAGGAGAAAAAAAACCTCTGGCTCCTAAAGGGTTAATGAAGCGTCTCCACACGTCTCGGGAATGAGGTCCTACGTCCAAAATTCCGGACTGTCCCTGTCCCTGTCCCTGTCCCTGTCGCTTCTTTAACCGCAGCCTCCATGAGCTTCATTTGACTGGATCTGAACTCTCACCTTCTCTTAGTCCGTTTCTCTGTCAATTCTACGATCCGAACGCGTCTTAAACACATTTTTTTGGTAATCGTCTCGTTCCACAATCGGATTTAAGACTTTTTTCCCCGAGAATTAACACGTTTAGCGGTAAATATTTGACTTTCTGACGGCGCTTGGACCCGTGTGTCCACAACATCGCGGCTCCTCCTTTTGTCCCATTCACAGCCGAGGAATTCCTGACCTGCGGCGAATGTTATCTTTGTGTCCAGGGGCGGCTCTCACTCTGGAACGCCGTGTCCTTTTCTTTGGCTTTTTTCAACAAACAATTGGATTTCTGTGATTTAAAAAAAAAAAAATTTTAACATTGAATCTGCTGATAAAGACGAGGCTGAGTTTGAGGACAGACACGAGAAAATGCCAAGATTTTAGCCGGATTCCTTAGATAAATATCGTTAAATTGCTGGAAAATTAATCAGAATTATATTTATTTAGGTGATGTAATGTCCCTGTTTGTGTCAGATGCCCTCCCAGAGTCTCCCTTTCTGTAGTTTAAACTCGTAAACAGGTTCTGAAATGCAAAGATCCTGTATAACTGTATTTAAAGTCCTGGTTTAGTTCTCGTTTAGACCAGGTGAAGTACTGGGTTTAGAAATGCTTCAGTCCTGGTTTTAGTCCTGGTCTAGTCCTGGTTTACTCCTGGTTTAGTTCTGGTTTATTCCTGATTTAGTCATGGATTTAGTCATGGTTTAGATCTGTTTTTGTTGTGGTTTTAGTCCTGGTATTACTCCTGGTTTAAGTCCAAGTTTAGACCTTTTAGACCTGGTTTTAATCGTGGTGTTAGGCCTTCTTTTAGTTGTGGTTTAGACCTGGTTTTAGTCCTGGTTTTTGCCGTGGTTTTAGTTGTGGTTTAGTTGTGGTTTAGACCTGGTTTAGACCTGGTTTTAGTCCTGGTTTATTCATGGTTTTAGTCCTCGTTTAGACCTGGATTTAGTTGTGGTTTTAGTCATGGTTTAGACCTGCCTTTAGTCCTGGTTTAGTCCTGGTTTTGGTCTTGGTTTTAGTCCTTTTTTGTCATGGTTTTGATCCTGGTTTAGACCTGGTTTAGACCTGGTTTAGACCTGGTTTAGACCTGGTTTTAGTCCTGGTTAATACTTGGTTTAGACCTGTTTTTTGTCATGGTTTAGACTTGGTTAAAGTCCTGGTTTTAGTCCTGGTTTTTGTCCTGAGTTAGTCATGGTTTAGACGAGGTTTTAGTCATGGTTTAGACCTGGTTTAGACCTGGTTTAGACCTGGTTTTAGTCCTGGTTTTAGTCCTGGTTTAGACCTGCCTTTAATCCTGGTTTAGTCGTGGTTTTAGTCGTGGTTTAGACCTGGTTTTTGTCCTGGTTTAGTCCTGGTTTTGGTTGTGGTTTAGTCCTGGTTTAATCCTGGTTTTGGTTGTGGTTTAGTCCTGGTTTAGTCCTGGTTTTGGTTGTGGTTTAGTCCTGGTTTTGGTTGTGGTTTAGTCCTGGTTTAGTCCTGGTTTTGGTTGTGGTTTAGTCCTGGTTTTGGTTGTGGTTTAGTCCTGGTTTAGTCCTGGTTTTGGTTGTGGTTTAGTCCTGGTTTTGGTTGTGGTTTAGTCCTGGTTTTGGTTGTGGTTTAGTCCTGGTTTAATCGTGGTTTTAGTCATGGTTTAGACCTGTTTTTAGTTGTGGTTTAGATATGGTTTAAGTCCTGGTTTAGACCTGGTTTAGTCCTGGTTTTATTCGTGGTTTAGACCTGGTTTTAGTCTTGGTTTAGACTCAGTTTTGGTCCTGGTTTAGACCTGGTTTTAGTCGTGGTTTAGACCTGGTTTAGACTCAGTTTTGGTCCTGGTTTAGACCTGGTTTTAGTCGTGGTTTAGACCTGGTTTAGACTCAGTTTTGGTCCTGGTTTAGACCTGGTTTTAGTCGTGGTTTAGACCTAGTTTAGACTCAGTTTTGGTCCTGGTGTAGACCTGGTTTTAGTCGTGGTTTAGACCTGGTTTAGACTCAGTTTTGGTCCTGGTTTAGACCTGGTTTTAGTCGTGGTTTAGACCTGGTTTAGACTCAGTTTTGGTCCTGGTTTAGTCCTGGTTTGGTTTTAGTCCTGGTTTTGACCTGGTTTAGACTCAGTTTTGGTCCTGGTGTAGACCTGGTTTTAGTCTTGGTTTAGACCTGGTTTAGACTCAGTTTTGGTCCTGGTTTAGACCTGGTTTTAGTCGTGGTTTAGACCTGGTTTAGACTCAGTTTTGGTCCTGGTTTAGACCTGGTTTTAGTCGTGGTTTAGACCTGGTTTAGACTCAGTTTTGGTCCTGGTTTAGACCTGGTTTTAGTCGTGGTTTAGACCTGGTTTAGACTCAGTTTTGGTCCTGGTTTAGACCTGGTTTTAGTTGTGGTTTAGACCTGGTTTAGACTCAGTTTTGGTCCTGGTGTAGACCTGGTTTTAGTCCTGGTTTTGACCTGGTTTAGACCCAGTCCTGTTTAGACTTTGTTTTGACACACACAGACTGAACCTTGTCTAAAAACAGGTCTAAACCGGGACTAAAAATGAAAGTTGGTTTTGTATCTTAATGAGACAACGTGCCACAGTGAAACACATTCCAAACAACACAGCAACATCTCCATGGAAACGATCGAGCGGGAAAGTTACAGAGTGCACCTTTAAGACGTGTTTGTGTTGTGATTTTCTGCTGTGAAATAGAAAATGACGCTGGGAAAATGTGCTCGTAAAACGGTCGTCTCCTGGATTTGAAAAGGCGATTTAGTTTAAAAAAATATTTTGAATTTTCGGATTTGAGTTTCTCGGATTCTCGGCTTTTGGGGTTTTGACGTTTGAATAAAAAGGAATGAAAAGATTAAGAAGGAAACAATTATAAAGGTGTGGTGAGATTATGTGGATTTGTCAAAAGGGCAAGTGGAGACAAACAAGACACACCCAGAACCAGGACTAAACCAGGACTGAACCAGGACTGAACCAGGACTGAACCAGGACTAAACCAGGACTAAACCAGGACTGAACCAGGACTGACTAAACCAGGACTAAACCAGGACTGAACCAGGACTAAACCAGGAACCAGGACTAACCAGGACTGAACCAGGACTGAACCAGGACTGAACCAGGACTGAACCAGGACTAAACCAGGACTAAACCAGGACTAAACCAGGACTGAACCAGGACTGAACCAGGACTAAACCAGGACTAAACCAGGACTAAACCAGGACTGAACCAGGACTGAAACCAGGACTAAACCAGGACTGAACCAGGACTAAACCAGGACTAAACCAGGACTAAACCAGGACTGAACCAGGACTAAAACTAAACCAGGACTGAACCAGGACTGAACCAGGACTAAACCAGGAAACCAGGACTGAACCAGGACTGAACCAGGACTAAAACCAGGACTGAACCAGGACTAAACCAGGACTAAACCAGGACTAAACCAGGACTGAACCAGGACTAAACCAGGACTGAACCAGGGAACCAGGACTGAACCAGGACTAAACCAGGACTAAACCAGGACTAAACCAGGACTGAACCAGGACTGAACCAGGACTAAACCAGGACTGAACCAGGACTAAACCAGGACTGAACCAGGACTAAACCAGGACTAAACCAGGACTAAACCAGGACTAAACCAGAACCAGGACTAAACCAGGACTAAACCAGGACTAAACCAGGACTGAACCAGGACTAAAACCAGGACTAAACCAGGAACTAAACCAGGACTAAAAAGCAGAACTGAACCAGGACTGAACTCAGGACTGAAAACCAGGACTGACTAAACCAGGACTAAACCAGGACTAAACCAGGACTGAACCAGGACCAGGACTAAACCAGGACTGAACCAGGACTAAACCAGGAATAAACCAGGACCAAACCAGGACTAAACCAGGAAGAAAGCAAAACCAAAACAGGACATAAATTGCTCCTAATCTTAGTCAGGACTTAAACCAGGACTACGTCAGGACTCACCCAAGACTCACCCAGGACTCAACCAGGACTTGAACAGCTCCAAATCTGGACTAAACCTTCAGGATTTAAACCAGGACAAATCTAGGACTAAACCCAAATCAGGACTTAAACCAGGCCTTAAACCAGGACTAAACCAGGACTAAACCAGGACTAACTCAGGACTAAATCAGGACGAAACCAGGTCTAAACCAGGAAAAAACAGGAATAAACCAGGTCTAAAACCAGGTCTAAAACCAGGTCTAAACCAAGAAAAAAACAGGAATAAACCAGGTCTAAACCAGGAAAAAAAAACTGGAAAAAAACCAGGACTAAACCAGGTCTAAACCAGATCTTTGGCTCATATAAAAGTTTTTAATCTCACTTTCGTAACTTACTCAAGTGCAAACTGAGCTCCACCCTGTCGACTATAAATTATTCCTCAGTTTTTGTCTCTAAGCAAATAAAAAATGGATCTGTAGAATCTTTCTTTAATCACAGACTGGGAAAATTCACAAACACAAACTCCGGGTCCGATCAGAGATTACGTTTCAAATATTGACCTAGTTGGACTTTTTTTAAAACGTTCAAACGGAGCCGCACTTTGAAAGCTGCGGGTAATTTCAAACTAAACAAATTCAAAACGTAACACGCTTTTGTTTCTCTCCACTTTTTATCGGAAATACTGCTGCGCTTTGCCTGAAATGTTCCACAGTACGGCTTTAAACCTTTCCGTCTCCGTGGATCCCAAGACCGGACCGAGTTACAGGTCAGATCTGTGGAGAAGTCGTCTGTTTTTTCGAGGTATTTCTTGATAAAACCACCTGTGATTGAATAAATGTAAAGTAGAGCTGTTTAATGTCGCACTGCGGAACATTTCAGGCAGAGGAATGACATCTCCATAGAAATAAGTCACCGGGAAAGTTACGCAATGCAGCTTTAAACTAGTCCAGCTGTCATTTTGTGTTTGTTTTGCTCAAAAATATGTCACTGGTCACGTTTAAATTAGTTTTTTTTTAATTGTTCTGAGTTTACATGAAAAACACGTTAAATCTGGTTTAAGTCCTTGTTTAGTCGAGGGTTTAGTTGTGGTTTATGGTTTTAGTTCCGGTTTAGACTTGGTTTAAACGTGGTTTAGTCGTATTTTTGGTCATGGTTTTAGTCCTGGTTTAAACCTGGCTTTAGTCCTGGTTTAGTCTCGGTTTTAGTCATGGTTTTAGTCGTGGTTTAGTCGTATTTTTAGTCGTGGTTTAGTCGTATTTTTAGTCCTGGTTTTAGTCTTGGTTTAGTCTATTTTTTAGTGGTTTTAAGTCGTTTATTGGTTTAGTCATGGTTTTAGTCCTGGTTTAGTCGTATTTTAGTCGTGGTTTTAGTCATATTTTTAGTCTGGTTTAGTCGTGGTTTAGTCGTTTAGTCGTGTTTTATCGTATTTTTTAATCATGGTTTTAGTCCTGGTTTAGTCGTAGTTTAGTCGTGGTTTAATCGTTTATTTTAATCTGGTTTTAGTCCTGGTTTAGTCGTATTTTTAGTCCTGGTTTATGGTTTAGTTTATCTGGTTTAGTCCTGGTTTAGTTACCTGTTTTACTCCTGTTTTTAGTCCTGGTTTAGACCTGGTTTAGACCTGGTTTAGTCCTGGTTTTAGTTCTGGTTTTAGTCCTGGTTTAGTCGTAGTTTTAGTCCTGGTTTAGTCCTGGTTTAGTCCTGGTTTAGACCTGGTTTAGTTGTGGTTTTAGTCCTGGTTTTAGTTCTGCTTTAGACCTGGTTTTAGTCGTGGTTTAAGTCCTGGTTTAGACCTTGTTTAGTTCTGGTTTTAGTCATGGTTTAGTCGTGGTTTTAATCGTGGTTTAGTCCTGGTTTAGTCGTGATTTTAATTTATTCTTCTTAAAAATAAATAATGAATTAACGTTTACATGATCGAGGAATAAATGAATTCAGCTTTAAAATCGGAATAAACCTCCCACTTACTTCGGAATTAAGTTTAATTCCGAAAAATAATAAAGTAAAAGTTTATTAAGTTTTTCTGTTTCTGAACGTGAAATGCCTGGAATTCTTTGGCAGTTCATGTTTTAGTCTTTTCCAGAATCTTACTGTTTATTCAAGAGTATAAAACCCGCCTCATGAACTGAATCTTTATCTTTATTTTATTTTATTTTATCACAGTCGCAGTACTTCAGAGCCGGAGCGTTTTTCCCCCTAAACCGTGCAGACAGTTTTAAGAAAAGGAACAAACACTTTATTCATAAATATTTAACTACGAAAAGTAATAAAGTCCATGTTTTCGTAGACACGGGAAGAGCTTATCTTTAGTGATCCTTTCCTGGAGTTAGTCTGTGTCATAAACCTTCGCTCAGATGCTTTTTCGGGTCACCTGAGACCCGTTGCCGTGGAAACAAGCAAGAGGCAAAGTGACAGGTCGGGTCTGTGCAGAGGCGAGTCGGCTCAGAGTCAAAATACAAACATGTTTACGAAGAAATATGTGAGGAAAAGAAAAAAAACAACAACACTGGCAATGGAATAAATGCAAGACTGAACCAGAGACTAAACCAGGACTAAACTAAGAACTAAACCAGGACTAAACCAGGACTGAACCAGGACTAAACAAAGACTAAACTAAGGACTGAACCAGGTCTAAACCAGGACTAAAGCAAAACAAAATCAAGACCAAAACATGACTAAAATTGCTCCAAATCCGGACTACACCTCAGTGAGGCCTTAAATCAGGTCTAAATTAGGTCTAAACCAGGACTAAACCAGGAGCGAACCAAGACTGAACCAGGACTAAACCAGGACCGAGCCAGGATTGAACCAGGACTAAACCAGGACTGAACCACGACTGAACCAGGACTAAAGCAAAACAAAACTAAGACTAAACAAAACTAAAAGACTAAAACAGGACCAAAACTGCTCCAAATCCGGACTAAACCTCAGTCAGGACTTAAAGCAGGTCTAAATTAGGTCTAAACCGGGACTAAACCAGGACTAAATCAAAACAAAACCAAGACTAAACAAAACTAAACAAAGACCAAAACAGGACTAAAACTGCTCTAAATCTGGACTAAATCTCAGTCAGGACTTAAACCAGGTCTAAACCAGGTTTAAACCACGACTAAATCAGGACTGAGCCAGGACTAAACCAGGACCAAACCAAGACCAAACCAGAACTAAACCAGAAATAAACCAGGACTGAGCCAGGACTAAAGCAAAACAAAACCAAGACCAAAACAGGACTAAAACTGCTCTAAATCCGGACTAAACCTCAGTCAGGGCTTAAACCAGGTCTAAATCTGAGACTAGACTAAACCAGGACTGAACCAAGACTGAACCAGGATTAAACCAGGGCTAAAGCAAAATAAAACCAAGACTAAACAAAAGTAAACCAAGACCAAAACAGGACTGAAACTGATCCAAATCTGGACTAAACCTCAAGACTTAAACCAGGTCTAAATCAGGTCTAAACCGGGTCTAAACCAGGACTACAGTTAAATTTCCAAAGAATCAAAACAGTGACACTATGAGGCTAAGTTACAGGTCAGATCTGTGGAGAGGCGACCACACTGACAATGAGAATGTTTGTTTTAAGGGATTTTCGAACAGTAAAAGTATATGTAATTGAAATACTATGGAACATTCCAGAGTACTTCCAATAGAGTATTCCAAGATTATTCACGCCGGTCTCAAAGTGGCAGCGTGGGGCCTATTCCGGACTCCACTTCCTGTTTGCTTCCAGGACAGAGACGCACTTCCTGTATTCGAACATCACATGGGCGATTGTCTGTCATCCTGTTTCATCTTCTGACGTTTTTTTGGACGTCATGTGGTCAAATGTGGTAGTAGTAACTGTTGTAGTGATTGTAGTAGTAGTAGTAGTAGTAGTAGTAGTAGTAGCACAGACTAGTGGTGTGGGAATGTTAAAATTTCAAGACCATCCAACATCCAACATAAATCACGACTGCATCCTGGGTCCAAAACAAAAAATACGTAAAAGAAGAAAGAGATCCGCACGTTGAAGCTCTCAAATTTTTATTTATTTATTTCGGTCACAGGTATATTTTGACGTTAATTCATAAACAGTCATATTTAAAGGTTGTATAGAGGATTTTTTAAGGGAAGAGAAATACAGCGACAGTCCTTTTTCAAATGTTGTGCAGGCGTGACACCACCTTCCTCCTCCACAGCTCTTTCAGTAGAAACATCTCTCCTCCCGCCTCTTTACTCTAGAAATCACGTTTTTTTTTTACAGCCAGTGCGCGTTCAGAATTACTGTTGACGCGTCAGTTTTTAGTCCCTTCGTCCGCTTCATTCGCGCCGTCGCTGGAAGGAATCTCCAGGAATCACCTCGGTTTGTCTTCGCTCCTTTTCCCCCTTCTTCTCTTCGTCTTTCGGCGACCTCAAAAACCGACTTTCTTTGGCGGCGAACTGCTCGTGGATTCACGTCCGCCGTCGCAACAAACTTTGTGCGAAATGCGAGGAAGCGACTGTTTTGAAAAAGCCTCTAAGAACCGCTGCGTAAACCACGTAATCCCCGCATCCCGACGAGTCAGTTACACTAGAAACGTAGGGAGTTTGATTGACAACCTAACAGCCAATAGATAAAGAGGCAGTCTCGTTTTCTATTGGCTGATGTTTATCTGGCCTCAACACGTCCAGAGTTGATAAATTTTCATTCTTTTTTTTGTTTTGGTCATCATAATTACAAAGCTGCTGCGTCTCTGTAATGGTATTTTAAACTTTCATTGACAATTTGAAACAAAAAAAAAATCCTCCATACAACCTTTAACATATACAGACCGAAAAGGTGCAGGCTTTACCCTTTATTCCTTTGTCAGAGCTTCGTCTTGACATCAGTTCATCTTCATAAATACAGCAGGAGGAAACAAACTAATCAGTAACAGAACAACAAAGTTCAACAGCACAAACTAAGTCTCATATTCTCATGTTTCTGTCCAGAGTTAAACATTTAAACTTCTTTATGAAGTGAAAGAAAGTGGTGCACAATTTGAGGTTTTCTGTACAGTTGTTCCAGAGCTCCAGCCCTTTAACAGATACACAAAATTTCATAATGTTTGTTCTGATTTTCTTTTTAATAAACATGGTCGTGCCTCTGAGCTCATATTGGCCCTTTCCGATTTTGAACATGTTCTGTAACGATTTTGACAGGAGATTGTTGTTTACTTTGAACATGATTTTCAGAGTATAAAGGTCGACTAAATCATAAAATTTCAGCTATTTCAATGACACCACAAGACATTTCGAACTTTCTTCTGACATGGATATGAGCTTGACCCGAAATAACATCTTGTGGTGTCATTAAAATAAAAATTTTAGAGCTTCAACGTGCGGATCTCTTTCTTCTTTTACGCAAGGGAGGGAATCAGCTGGAAAGTCCCCCTGGCTGGAAGGTCCCCAAGCTGGAAATGTACCGTTTATGAAAGTTAGTTAAGCTTTATACATATTTTAAAAAAAAAAAACTGAATATTTTTTCATTATATATACTGTATATTGTATTAATTACACACACAAGGAATAGTTTATCTTACATATTTCAATGAAAATTAAATGTGATTCTGAATGATTTTTGAACAAATTCTGTAGCTTTCTAAGTTTCTTGTGTTGCGCTGCTTACAAATTATGTTCATGGCAGGTTAGGAAATAATTAATATTTCTTCTCAAATCAACAATTACAGATGATATAAGACACGGGGAACAAGAAAAAATTATTTAAAATATGATTTCATAGTAAACTTCTGCGAGCAAATGAGGATTATGTTGATATTACAAACTGGAAAAATGTGCGCCGCTTCAGGAAGTTCGGTAAAATGACATAAACAAGGCCCGACATTTGGTCTGGTACATTCACATTTCATTTTATTTTGATATAGAAGCTGATTTTCTACCTCAATACATAATATACTAAAGGCCGGCAAGAGCGTCCCCCCTCTCCCGGGCACAGCAGTTACCCGTGTGCCGCCCAAGAGAAGAAGGGGACGTTCCTGCCGAGAGAACGGGACACTCGAGTTGGGACTTTCAAGCCAGGGGTGCGCTTTGAGCTGATATTCCAATACGGAGGAACAGACTCGATATTCAATACTGATTCTGATCACACAATGAAAATGAAAACTCTCTTTCTTTAGACCACAGGTGTCAAACATAAGGCCCGGGGGCCAGATCCGGCCCTCCAAGACCTTTAATGTGGCCCTTGGGTGATTTTCTACTAAAATATTTTAATTATAGTTTCTATTAAAATCTTGTTAATTTTCTGTGGTGTTTATCACAGCAGCGTCTCCAGCGTCTCTGTACGTGGCCCCTCCCACCAGAGCAGCACAAATGAAGACTTGTCTCTTTCCAAACGCTCTTAAAGGACGATCGTTTTGACTGTTGACCGTGACACCCTCATCAGAAAAATGTCCAACATGAGAAAAGTGAAGCCGAGTGCAGGATTTTACAACAAAAATTTACTTATTCCTGTTTGCAAACAAGTTAATGTTAAAACTTTGTGTTGAAATTGAATTTTTCTTAAAGTTTCAGGTTGTTCATAATATTATAATATTATAATAAGAAAGAGTTCATCAATTAAAAAAGAT
>NW_026570994.1:20370221-20392721 GCF_026225935.1 Boleophthalmus pectinirostris
CCCTTGGTCCCAATCTGCTCCATAGTCCTGGTTTAGTTCCAGTTGAGTCCTGGAATAGTCCCGGGTTAGTCCTCCTGGTGTAGAGAGTGTAGTTCTGTTCTAGTCTTGGTTTAGTTCTAGTTTAGTCCTGATCTAGCTCACACTTTTGGTCAGATCCTGGTTTAGTCCTGGTTTAGATCTTTGGCATTGTTCCGAGTTTAGACCTGGTGTAGTCCTGATGTAGTCCTGGTTTAGTTCTAGTTTAGTTTCAGAAAAGTCCCGTTAGTCCCAAATTAGTCCTGGTTTATTCCTAGTTCAGTTCTGATTTAGCCTGGCTCAAAAGAGGTCTGGAGTCCAGGTGTAGTTTAGGTCTAGTCCAGGTCTAGGTCAGTTTAGTCTGTCCAGGTTTTAGGTCTAGTTTAGGTCCAGGTTTAGGTCTAGTCCAGGTGTAGTTTAGGTCTAGTCCAGGTCTAATTTAGGTCTAGTTTAGTCCAGGTTAGGTCAGGTCTAGTCCAGGTCTAATTTAGTCTAGTTTAGGTCCAGTTAGGTCCATCTGTAGGTGTAGTTTAGGTCTAGTCCAGGTCTAATTTAGGTTAGTTTAGGTCCAGTTTAGGTCTTAGTAGGTCTAGTCCAGGTGTAGTTTAGGTCTAGTCCAGGTCTATTAGTCTAGTTTAGGTCCAGGTTTAGGTCTAGTCCAGGTGTAGTTTAGGTCTAGTCCAGGTCTAATTTAGGTCTAGTTTTAGTCCATTTAGGTCTTAGTCCAGGTCTAGTCCAGTGTTAGTTAGTTCTAGTCCAGGTCTAATTTAGGTCTAGTTTAGGTCCAGTTTAGGTCTAGTCCAGGTCTAGTCCAGGTGTAGTTTAGGTCTAGTCCAGGTCTAATTTAGGTCTAGTTTAGGTCCAGTTTAGGTCTAGTCCAGGTCTAGTCCAGGTGTAGTTTAGGTCTAGTCCAGGTCTAGTCCATGTCTAGTTTAGGTTTGGTTCTGGTCTGGTCTGGTCCTGGTCTGGTCCCGGTCTGGGTCTAGTTTAGGTTTGGTCCTGTTCTGGTCTGGTCCTGGTCTGGGTCTAGTTTAGGTTTGGTCCTGTTCTGGTCTGGTCCTGGTCTGGGTCTAGTTTAGGTTTGGTCCTGTTCTGGTCTGGTCCTGGTCTGGTCCTGGTCTGGTCCTAGTCTGGTCCTAATTTGGTCTAGTCTGATCCTAGTCTGGTCATAGTCTGGTCCTAGTTGGTCTAATTTGTCCTAGTCCTGGTCATAGTCTGGTTCTAGTCAGGTCCTGGTCTGTTCCTAGTTTAGTCCTAATTTGGTCCTAGTCTTGTCATAGGATGGTCCTTGGATCTGGTCCTAGTCTGGCCTTAGTCTGGCCTGGGCCTAATCTGGTCCTGGTCTGGTCCTGGTCTAGTCCTGCCTTAAAACTAATGTAGTCAGTCCTAGTATAGTCTAAATCTAGTCCTGGTTTAGTCCTGGTTTAGTCCTGATGTGTAGTCCTAGTTTAATCCTGGTTTAGACCTTTGTTTAGCCTGGTCTAGTCCTGGTTTAGTCCTTGTTTTAGTCCTAATCCTGGTCCAGACCTGACTCTAGTTTGACATCACAGACCTTTCATCTCATTGGCTGGAGGACGAGGAGCAAAGGATCATGGTCTTTGTAGTCTCCTATTGTTTTAAGTGCTGCTCCAAAACAATGCATTTTCCCATAGGAGCTTGTGATTCAATATACGTGTTTTATTATCGATTTTCTGTAAATTTGCGAAGACAAAAACTCAATATACAATACAAAGATAATTGTTTACGTCTGATATAATGTGATATACGGGACGTTTTGAGCAGAAAGAGGAGGATTCTGGGAAAAATAAAGATAACGTCACAGAAATCTAATCATACAAACACAAAAACAAACATTGATCGTTTTATCGAGGTGGAGATCTGATACGGAGGTTAAAAACTGTGACTTTTTCCTGCCAAATAAATAAACTAAACCAGGATCAGTGAAATCCTGAACTAAAACCAGGACTAAACCAGGACTAAAACCAGAACAAACAAAAAAAAACTGAACTAAAACCAGGACTAAACCAGGACTGTACGAGGACTAAACCAGAACCAAACCAAAGACTAAACTAGGACTAAAACCAGGACTAAACTAGAACTAAACCAAAGATTAAACTAGGACTAAAACCAGGACTAAACTAGAACTAAACCAAAGATAAAACTAGGACTAAACCAGGAACTAAAAACCAGAACTAAACTAAAGATGAAATAGGACTAAACCAGGACAAAACCAACTAAACCAGGACTAGACCAAAGATTAAACTAGGACTAAACCAGGACTAAAAACCAGGACTAGACCAGGACAAAACCAGGACTAAACTAAACTAAACCAAAGATTAAACTAGGACAAACCAGGACTAAAACCAGGACTAAACCAGGACTAAAACCAGAACTAAACTAAAGATGAAATAGGACTAAACCAGGACTAAACCAGGACAAACCAGGATTAAAACTAGGACTAAACCAGGACGAGACCAGGACTAAACCAGGACTAAACTAGAACTAAACCAAAGATTAAACTAGGACTAAACCAGGACTAAAACCAGGACTAAACCAGGACTAAAACCAGAACTAAACTAAAGATGAAATAGGACTAAACCAGGACAAAACTAGGATTAAAACTAGGACTAAACCAGGACTAGACCAGGACAAAACCAGGACTAAACGGGACAAAACCACAACTAAAACCAGGACAAAACTAGAACTAAACCAAAGACTACTAACTGGGACTAAAACTAGGACTAAACCAGGACTAAACAAGGACTAAACCAGGGCAAAACCAGGACTGTAAAAGGACGAGCAGGACTAGACCAGGACTAAACCAGGACTGTATAAGACTAAATAAACCAGGACTAAAACTAGAACTAAACAACGACTAGACCAGGACTAACAAGGACTAAACCAGGACTAAAACCAGAACTAAACTAAAGATGAAATAGGACTAAACCAGGACAAATCCAGGATTAAAACTAGGACTAAACCGGACAAAACCACAACTAAAACCAGGACAAAACTAGAACTAAACCAAAGACTAAAGTAGGACTAAACCAGGATTAAAACAGCACTAAACCAGGACTAAACCAGGACTAAAACTAGAACTAAACCAGGACTAAACAAGGACTACAACCAGGGCAAAACCAGGACTGTAAAAGGACTAAACCAGGACTAAAACTAGAACTAAACAACGACTAGACCAGGACTAAACAAGGACTACTAGACCAGGACTAAACCAGGACTACTAGACCAGGACTAAACCAGGACTAAACCAGGACCAGCACTCACCTTAGACTCGGTTATATATTATTTTGCTGTGGCCCAGATAAGCTCAGTATTTGACCTGAATCTCAAACTGCACGGCACACAGACGTGACTCAGATCTGGGTCACACTGAAAACTTTAACCCGTTTCACCCGAGTCTCGCTGAAACACAGAGCTCCAAACAGGAAGTGAGCGTGGGCGCGCTTCCGGCTCCATCGACTCTGGCTCCAGTTCCCTTTGTATTGAAAAACCGTTCTCTCTCTCTGTACCTGCTGCTGTGAGACTCTTTATAATCTTCTTCAAACAAACTGTGGTCCTGTTTTCATCTAATCATAAAGTCTTATCATAAAATCAGGAAGTGCACCGTTAGCATGTTCTTATAAAAAGGGGTGTAGTGGGCGATATAAAAAAAAACTAAAAAAAAACAAAATCCAAACCAGGATAAAGGATAGGACTGAACCAGGACTGAAACCAGGACTAAGGACTGAACCAGGACTAAAACCAGAGCTGAACCAGGACTAAAACAGGACTAAACCAGGACTGAACCAGGACTAAAACAGGACTGAACCAGGACTAAAACAAGACTGAACCAGGACTTAAACAAGACTGAACCAGGACTGAACAAGGATTAAAACAGGACTGAGTGTCAGAACAGGATCAGAGGTCCACAGGAGAAAGGACCGGTGCAGAGCTCCTTTAAACCTGGTTTAGACCTGGTTTAGTCCTGGTTTAGTCGTGGTTTAATTCTGATTTAGACCTTGTTTAGTCCCAGTTTAGACCTGGTGTAGTCCTGGTTTAGACCTGGTTTAGACCTGGTTTAGTCATGGTTTAGTTCTGGTTTAGACCTGGTTTAGTCCCAGTTTAGACCTGGTTAAGACCTGGTTTAGTCCTGGTTTGGTCCTGTTTAAGTCCTGTTTTAGACCTGGTTTAGACCTAGTTTAGTCCTGGTTTGGTTTAGTCTGGTTTAGTCGTGGTTTTAGTCCACCTGGTTTTGGTTTAGTCCTGGTTTAGTTCAGTTTAGACCTGGTTTAGTCCTAGTTTAGTCCTGGTTTAGACCTGGTTTAGTTCAATTTTAGTCCTGGTTTAAACCTAGTTTAGACCTGGTTTAGTCCTAGTTTAGACCTGGTTTAGTCCTAGTTTAGACCTGGTTTAGACCTGGTTTAGTCCTGGTTTAGTCCTGGTTTAGACCTGGCTTAGATTTAGTTCAGTCCTGGTTTAGACCTGGTTCAGTTCTAGTTTAGACCTGGTTCAGTCCTAGTTTAGACCTGGTTCAGTTCTAGTTTAGACCTGGTTTAGTCCTGGTTTAGACCTGGTTCAGCGCTGGTTTAGACCTGGTTTAGTCCCAGTTTAGACCTGGTTAAGACCTGGTTTAGTCCTGGTTTAGTCCTGGTTAGATTTTGTTTCAGTCCTGGTTTAGACCTGGTTCAGTTAGTCCTAGTTTAGACCTGGTTCAGTTCTAGTTTAGACCTGGTTCAGTTCTAGTTAGACCTGGTTTCAGTTCCTGGTTTAGACCTGGTTCAGTTCTAGTTTAGACCTGGTTCAGTCCTAGTTTAGATCTTCTGTTTAGACCTTCAGTTTAGTTTAGACCTGGTTCAGTCCTAGTTTAGACCTGGTTCAGTCTAGTTTAGACAGTGCTGGTTTAGATCTGTTCAGTTCTAGTTTAGACCTGGTTCAGTGCTGGTTTAGACCTGGTTCAGTCCTAGTTTAGACCTGGTTCAGTCCTGGTTCATGTGTTGTAGTTTATGATTTATGTTTATAAGTAAAAAAAACTCAAATATTTCAGATTTTTACTGGACTTGCACTTTTTTATTTGTATTACTTTTAACGCACAACGAAAGCGAGGAAAAACTCACTGTTTTTCACATTTTTCCCACGTGGTCCAGTGTCACTTCACCAGCTCCCCCCAAATCCCAACCGCTTCATCTTCATCTCTCGTCTCTTACCCCCCTAAAAAAAAAAAAAAAAAACCCGGCTCTGGTCTCCCCCGGCCCCCTGGTTTAGACTTGGTTTTAGTCCTGGTTTTAGTCCTGATTTAGTCCTGGTTTACTCCTGGTTTTAGTCCTGGTTTAGACCTGGTTACTCCTGGTTTATCCTGGTTTAGACCTGGTTTAGACCTGGTTTAGACCTGTTTTAGTCCTGGTTTAGACCTGGTTTAGACCTAGTTTAGTCCTGGTTTAGTTCTGGTTTAGACCTGATTTAGTCCCAGTTTAGACCTGGTTAAGACCTGGTTTAGTCCTGGTTTAGTTCTGGTTTAGACCTGATTTAGTCCCAGTTTAGACCTGGTTAAGACCTGGTTTAGTCCTGGTTTGGTCCTGTTTAAGTCCTGTTTTAGACCTGGTTTAGACCTAGTTTAGTCCTGGTTTAGTTCTGGTTTAGTCGTGGTTTAGTTCTGGTTTAGTTCCATTTTAGTCCTGGTTTAAACCTAGTTTAGACCTGGTTTAGTCCTAGTTTAGACCTGGTTTAGTCCTGGTTTAGACCTGGTTTAGTCTTGGTTTAGTCCTGGTTTAGACCTGGCTTAGATTTAGTTTAGTCCTGGTTTAGACCTGGTTCAGTCCTGGTTTAGACCTGGCTTAGATTTAGTTTAGTCCTGGTTTAGACCTGGTTCAGTTCTAGTTTAGACCTGGTTCAGTCCTAGTTTAGACCTGGTTCAGTTCTAGTTTAGACCTGGTTTAGACCTGGTTTAGTCCTGGTTTAGTCCTGGTTCAGTCCTAGTTTAGACCTGGTTCAGTGCTGGTTTAGACCTGGTTCAGTTCTAGTTTAGACCTGGTTTAGACCTGGTTTAGTCCTGGTTTAGACCTGGTTTAGACCTGGTTCAGTCCTAGTGTAGTCCTGGTTCAATTCTAGTTTAGACCTGGTTTAGTCCTGGTTTAGTCCTGGCTTAGATTTAGTTTAGTCCTGGTTTAGACCTGGTTCAGTCCTGGTTTAGACCTTTGTCAGTCCTGGTTCATGTGTTGTAGTTTATGATTTATGTTTATAAGTAAAAAAACACTCAAATATTTCAGATTTTTCCTGGACTTGCACTTTTTTATTTGTATCACTTTTAACGCACAACGAAAGCGAGGAAAAACTTTGGCCCATTTTGGACTCACTGTTTTTCACATTTTTCCCACGTGGTCCAGTGTCACTTCACCAGCTCCCCCCAAATCCCAACCGCTTCATCTTCATCTCTCGTCTCTTACCCCCCCTAAAAAAAAAAAAAAAAACCCGGCTCTGGTCTCCCCCGGCCCCCTGGTTTAGACTTGGTTTTAGTCCTGGTTTAGTCCTGGTTTACTCCTGGTTTTAGTCCTGGTTTAGCCTGGTTTAGACCTGGTTTAGTCCTGTTTTAGTCCTGTTTAGACCTGGTTTAGACCTAGTTTAGACCTAGTTAGACCTAGTTTAGACCTAGTCTGGTTAGTCCTGGTTTAGTCCTGGTTTAGTCATGGTTTAGTTCTGGTTTAGACCTGATTTTAGCCAGTTTAGACCTGGTTAAGACCTGGTTTAGTCTGGTTTGGTCTGTTTAAGTCCTGTTTAGACCTGTTTTAGACCTAGTTTAGTCCTGGTTTAGTTTCTGGTTTAGACCTGGTTTAGTTCCATTTTAGTCCTGGTTTAAACCTATTTAAGACCTGGTTTAGTCCTAGTTTAGTCCTAGTTTAGACCTGGTTTAGTCCTGGTTTAGACCTGGCTTAGATTTAGTTTAGTCCTGGTTTAAGACCTGGTTCAGTCCTGGTTTTAGACCTGGTTCAGTTCTAGTTTAGACCTGGGTTCAGTCCTAGTTTAGACCTGGTTTTAGTCCTGGTTAGACCTGGCTTAGATTTAGTTTAGTTCCTAGTTTAGACCTGGTTCAGTCTGTTTAGTCCTGGTTTAGACCTGGTTCAGTCCTGGTTTAGACCTTTGTCAGTCCTGGTTCATGTGTTGTAGTTTATGATTTATGTTTATAAGTAAAAAAAAACTCAAATATTTCAGATTTTTACTGGACTTGCACTTTTTTATTTGTATCACTTTTAACGCTCTGGACGCACAACGAAAGCGAGGAAAAACTCACTGTTTTTCACATTTTTCCCACGTGGTCCAGTCTCACTTCACCAGCTCCCCCCAAATCCCAACCGCTTCATCTTCATCTCTCGTCTCTTACCCCCCTAAAAAACGCCGGCTCTGGTCTCCCCGGCTCTGGTCTCGCCCGGCCCCCTGGAGCGCGCCTGGGTCCGTGCGATAAGAACCGTCACATCACCCTGAGCTGGGATCCCGGTGGGGCCCTGGCGCTGGACGACGGCCTCTTTCACCGCACACGACTGACGCGCTCCTGATTTACGAGCAGTTAGAGGCTCGTTGTATTTCACACGCTGACGAACGCCGAGCGAATATTTACACGAAGACACCGCGGACAGGACGAGGAGCTGTCTGGTCCCGGTTTAGTCCTGGTTTAGTCTTGGTTTACAGTAGTTCTGGTTTAGCCCTGCTTTTAGTCCTGCTTTCGTTTTGTTTTAGCCCTGGTTTAGTCTTGGTTTAGTTTCTGCTTTAGTCCCAGTTTAGTCCTGGTTTAGTCCTGCTTTTAGTTCTAGTTTAGTCCTGATTTAACCCTGGTTTAATCTTGCTTTAGTTCTGGTTTAGTTCTGTTTTAGTCCTGGTTTAGTCCTTGTTTAGTCTTGCTTTAGTTCTGCTTTAGTCCTTGTTTAGTCCTGGTTTAGTCCTTGTTTAGTCCTGGTTTAGTCCTTGTTTAGTCCTGGTTTAGTCTTGCTTTAGTTCTGGTTTAGTCCTTGTTTAGTCCTGGTTTAGTTCTGGTTTAGTCTTGCTTTAGTTCTGCTTTAGTCCTGGTTTAGTCCTGGTTTAGCCCCGATTTAGTCCTGGTTTAGTCTTGGTTTAGTTTTGCTTTTAGTTCTGGTTTAGTCCTGGTTTAGTCCTGGTTTAGCCCCGATTTAATTCTGGTTTAGTTTTGCTTTAGTCCTGGTTTAGCCCCGATTTAGTCCTGGTTTAGTCTTGGTTTAGTTTTGCTTTTAGTTCTGGTTTAGTCCTGGTTTAGCCCTGGTTTAGTCCTGGTTTAGCCCTGGTTTAGTCCAGGTTTAGTCCTGGTTTTGTCCTGGTTTAGCTCTGATTTAATTCTGGTTTAGTTTTGCTTTGGACCTGGTTTAGCCCCTGATTTAGTCCTGGCTTAGTTCTGGTTTAGTCCAGGTTTAGTCCAGGTTTAGTACTGGCAGGAAATGTACCTCTAGTAGTAGTAGTAGTAGTAGTAGTAGTAGTAGTAGTAGTAGTAGTACATGTCATTAAATATATGAAACTTGTGTTTATTCAGTTTTATATTGCATGAAAAATACCTTGAAAACCAGACATTGTTACTGGGGTCGCCTCTCCGCAGATCTGACCTGTAACTTGACCTAGTTCTTTCGCCGATTTTTTATTTTCTGATCTCCTCATCACAAACAGACCTGGAGTCGCGTTTTTTTTTTTTTTCATTCACGCATGTTTAATTTAACGCACAAAAAAACCCTCGCATGTTGAACCTTCAAACATGACAAACGAGTGAAATTACCGTGGAACATTCCAGAAGCAATAAAAATCTCCATGGAGACAAGGAGCCGCATTGTGCACCTTTCAGCGACGTTATTACTTACGCTTGACAAATATTTTTATGCCTCGTCGTAGCAGCAGCCGCCCGGTAAAAGCCGTCGTTTATCAAATTCCAGATATAATTTCCAAACCTCCTCTCCGCGCGCTAACTCTGATTTATTAGCGTTTATTAGCATTTAGCGGCTAGCTGTATTTCGAGCGGAGATTTACGCGCGCCGGCCGTTAGCGTGTAGCGTTAGCGCGGGCCGTTAGCGTGTTTATGAGCCGAGAGTCGCGAGTGTGATGACGCCGTTAAAATATACGAGTTCGGTTATTCACAATCACTACTGTACGTGTGGAAGTACTAAAAGACGATTACTACAGAGAGTACACGCGCCGAGTATGAGGAATGGAAGCACTCAAGTAGATGGTGTAGTAGTCATAGCAGTAGTAGTAGTACTAGTAGTAATAGGCAAGGGAAGTTTATTTGTGTAGCAGAGTAGTAATTGTAGTGATAGTGTAGTAATAGTAGCTGTAGTAGTAGTAGTAGTACTAGTAGTAGTAGTAGTAGTGACAGTGTAGTAGTAATGGTGATAGTAGTAGTAATAATAGTAGCAGTAGTAGTAATCGCAGAAGTAGTAGTAGTTGTAGAAGTAGCAGCAGTAGTAGTTGCAACAGTAGTGGTTGTAGTAGCAGTAGTAGTAGCAGTAGCGATAGTGTAGTAGTGGTAGTAGTCGCAGAAGTAGTAGTGGTTGTTGCAGTAGTAGTACCAACAGTAGTAGCAGTAGTAGTGGTAGCAGTAGTAGTGATAGTGTAGCAGTTATAGCAGCAGTAGTAGTAGTAGTGGTAGTAGTAGCAAGGAGGAGGAGGAACAGTAGTAGTAGTTGTAGCAGTAGTAGTAGTAGTAGTACTATTACTAGTAGTAGTAGCAGTAATAGTAACAGTAGCAGTAGTAGCAGTAGCAGTAATAGTAGTCGCAGAAGTAGTAGTGCTTGTTGTCGTAGTAGCAGTAGTGGTAGTAACAGTAGTAGTAGTAGCAGCAGTAGTAGTACTAGTACTAGTAGTAGTAGTAGCATTAATAGTAACAGTGGTAGTAGCAGCAGCTACAGTAGCAGTAATAGTAATTGCAGAAGTCGTAGTGGTTGTTGCAGTAGTAGTACCAACAGTAGTAGCAGTAGCAGTGGTAGTAGCAGCAGTAGAAGTAGTAGTAGTAGTAGTAGTAGTAGTAGTAGTAGTAGTAGTAGTAGTAGTAGTTGTCGTAGTAGTTGTACTGGCAGATAACCCTGTCGTTTAGAACTACAAACATTTTCTTGGGTTCAGGATTCTTGCAATAGTTTAGTCCTGGTGTAGTCCTGATTCAGTCCTGGTTCGGTTCTGGTTTAGTCCTGGTTCGGTTCTGGTTTAGTCCTGGTTTGGTTCTGGTTTAGTCCTTCTGTAGTTCAGTTTTCACAGTTTTCTCTCACACGTTCAGTCTGTTCCGTGTGGTATTGTTACACTTTACGTTAAAACTTTAAAACAAAAAGAAGAAGTATATAAAGACATTGTATATTTTCACTTTCCCGTCCAAAGTTAAATTTAGTCTCTGAGTTTAGACCCGACGATCCAGAGCGTGTAAAAAGAAAACACTAAAATACCCTGAAAAAAACCCCCCAGAGCGAGTCACGTTTTATTGGTATTTCAAATATTTGAGGTCTGAAAAAGGACTATTTTGTTTCTGAACAAAGGCAAAGTCAAAAAAAAAATTAATTAAAGCCGCATTACGTGACTTCTCCACTACCTCCTCGTCACCATGGAGACGTTACTGCTTCGTCTTTAAGTTCCACGTTAGATCTGTGGAGAAGCAGCAAGAATTCACGTTTTTGAAGTGTTTTTTAATTACGTTTTTAGCGATAAATAATTTAATTTAGTCACATTTTGAACGGAGAAAAGCAGGTCGAAAAGTTACGCAATGTGCTTTTAAACGTGTAAAAATGAACGGGAAGCTTGTGAAGTCCAGTTTTTTTTTGTTTTGTTGTGGTGTTTAGAAGTAGTAAAGGGGAAATACAAAAGAGGAAGTGGAATTTGTCAGTCAAATGAAGCTCGGTGTTTTTTCTGATTTGACTGAGGCTTTGGTCGATGGGAAGAAGTGTTTGTGTTCGTTAAATATTTATGGTTCCAAAGTTTTATAATATATTGTAATTTTTTTTTAAAATTTTAATAGTAGTAACTGTATTTTGTGTTTTGTATTTTGTATTTTTAGGTTTACTTTTTGCCAATTCATGATTTTTGTTAAATTTTTATTTGTTTCAGTTTCTGTGTGATTTGATAGTCCCTGGTCTAGTCCCTGATTTTGTTTTGGTTTAGTCCCTGGCCTAGTCCGTGGTCTAGTCCGTGGTCTAGTCCGTGGTCAAGTCTCTGTTTTAGTGCCTGGTCTAGTTCTTGGTCTCGTCCCTGATCTACTCTCCGGTTCATTCCCTGGTTTAGTTTTGGTCTAGTCCCTGGTTTAAGTCTTAGTTCTGTCTGTGGTCTAGTCCATAGTTTAGTCCCTGGTTTAGTCCCTGGGCTGGTCCCTGGTCTAGTCCCAGGTTCAGTCCCTGGTTTAGTCCTTGGTCTAGTTCCTGGTCTAGTTCCTGGTTTAGTTCCTGGTTTAGTTCCTGGTTTAGTTCCTGGTCTAGTTCCTGGTTTAGTTCCTGGTTTAGTTCCTGGTCTAGATCCTGGTTTAGATCCTGGTTTAGTTCCTGGTTTAGTTCCTGGTCTAGTCCCTGTTTTTGTCATTGGTTTAGTTCCTGGTCTAGTCCCTGGTCTAGTTCCTGGTCTAGTCCCTGGTCGAGTCCCTGGTTTTGTCCCTGGTTTTGTTTTGGCTCAGTCCCTAGTCTAGTCCTAGGTCTAGTCCCAGGTCTAGTCCCTGGTCTAGTCCATGGTTTAGTCCCTGGTCTAGTCCTTGGTTTAGTCCATGGTTTCGTCTTGGTTCAGCTCCTGGTCTAGTCCCCGGTTCAGTCTCAGGTTTAGTTTTGGTTCAGTTTCTGGTTTAGTCCCTGGTCTAGTCCTTGGTCTAGTCCCCGGTCTAGGCCCTGTTTCAGTCCATAGTCTAGTCCCTGGTTCAGTCTCAGGTTTAGTTTTGGTTCAGTCCCTGGTCTAGTCCCTGGTCTAGTCCCTGGTCTAGTCCCTGGTCTAGTCCCTGGTCTAGTCCTTGGTCTAGTCCTTGGTCTAGCCCCTGGTTTAAGCCTCCAGTCTAGTCCTAATAGACTCTAAGTTCAGGTCAAATTTACTCTTGGTTTTCAGACTATGACTTGTTTTGTTTTTTTTACTATGAAATCGTATTTTAAATATTTTTTCTTGTTCCCCGTGTCCTATAGCATCTGTAACTGTTGATTTGGGAAGAAGTATTAATTATTTTCTAACCTCCCATGAACAATTTGTTAGCAGCGCAACACAATAAACTTAGAAAGCTTCAGAATTTGTTCAAAAATCATTCAGAATCAGTTTTAGGAAGGTCTTAACTCTGTCTTTCACTGAAACATGTAAGATGTGAAATATGACTTTCCAGCCTGCGGGACTTTCCAGCTGATTTCCCATGAAGCGATGGTTTTCAAGTAACAGCTCGTTTTTACCTTTAGTTCAGTACAGATGGTCAATTCCTGAGCTGAAATGATCCAAATGATTCTAGTGAAGGTGTGTGGAGTTCAAAAACACTCTGGAGCACTTCCTGTATCACCAAAGTGTGACATGTGAGCGTTTTTAATAGTTTGAGAGAAGAACTCAGCCTAAATAAATGTGCAGGGTTTGTGTGTTAAAGGTTGTATGGAGGATTTTTGTTTGTTTTTTTGTTTCAAATTGTCATTGAAAGTTTAAAATACCATAACAGAGATGCAGCAGCCTTGGAATTATGATGACCAAAAAAAAAAAGAATGAAAATCCATCAACTGTGGACGTGTTGAGGCCAGAGAAACATCAGCCAATAGAAAACGAGGCTGCCTCATTTTCTATTGGCTGTTAGGTTGTCAATCAAACTCCCTACGTTTCTAGTGTAACTGAGTCGTCGGGATGCGGGGATTACGTGGTTTATGCGGCGGTTCTTAGAGGCTTTTCCAAACTGTCGCTTCGTAACAGTTCGCACAAAGTTTGTTGCGACGGCCGACGAGAATCCACGACCGGTTCGCCGCGAAAGAAAGTCCGTTTTTGAGGTCGCTGAAAGAAGAAGGGAAGGGGAAAAGGAGCGAAGACAAACCGAGGTGAGATTGGAGATTCCTTCCAGCGATTGTGCGACTGAAGCAGACGAAGGGGTTGTTCCGGTCCCGGTCTCAGTCCTTCGTCGGTCGCTAAAATATTTCTAGACGGGTCACTTCGAAAGTAATTCTGAACGCGCACCGGCTGTAAACACGCGTGATTTCTAGAGTAAAGAGGCGGGAGGAGGTGTTTCTACTGAGGCTGTGGAGGAGGAAGGTGGCGTCACACATGCACAACATTTGGAAAAAGGACTGTGGCTGTATTTCACTTTCCTTAAAAAAATCCTCTATACAACCTTTAAATTAAAAATGTGTGAATGAAACAAAACAAAAACTCCAGGTCTGTTTACGATGAGGAAATGATCAGAAAACAGCGTAAAATAAACCCTCTAATAAAAGTGACCGGTCGTTTTGAGACACGGTTCGCTTGCGTGATGCGTTGCTCAGGACTTACTCAAATTCAGTTTAATATTTTTGTTTACATTTCGTGACGCTGTACATGTTTAATCTGTTCCTCGGCGTCTTATATAAAGTGTTCTCTCCTGTTCCCGACTTGTTTTGAGCCTCTCCTCTTAAACAGATGGACCGGTGTAATCCTGTGGAGCATCTGTTCGTGTGAAAGCCTCTGTGTGAACGCTCGGCACAGGAGGGGGAGGGGGGAAAGGGTGTATGGAGGTCTATGGTAGAAAAACGCAGTGTATTGTAACAGTAACTATGTATTTAATCGATTTTTTGTTTTAAAAAAAAAGTTTTCTCCCATGTTAAAACGTCGTTCGCTCATCAAAAACACGTCTGAAGAGGTTTTAGAGTCATCCGTGCATGTTTGAGTAATCTAGTGATCTCTCCTGGGCCCTTAGATTGTGTACAAGGCTCCGCCCACAAGCCTACATCCCTGGTTTAGTCCAAATTTGGTCCTAGTTTAGTCCAAATTTAGTTCTAGTTTAGTCCAGTCTTAGTTCAAGTTTAGTCCTAGTTGAGTTCAGGTTTAGTCCTTATTTAGTAGGGTTAGGGTTAGTCCTGGTTTTGTCCTAGTTTAGTCCAGGTTTTATCCTTATTTCATTGTAGTATAGTAGTTCCTGGTTAGTCTTGGTTTAGTCCTAATTTAGTCTAGGTTTAGTCCTTATTTAGTCGTAGTATAGTAGTCCCAGGTTTAGTCCTGCTTTAGTCCAGGCTTACTCCTAGTTTAGTCCAGGTTTAGTCCTTATTTAGTCATCATGTAGTAGTCCCAGGTTTAGCCCTAGTTTAGTCCAGGCTTAGTCCTAGTTTAGTCCAGGTTTAGTCCTTATTTAGTTGTAATATAGTAGTCCAAGATTTAGTTCTGGTTTGGTCCTCGTTTAGTCCAAAGTTAGTCCATATTTAGTTGTAGTCTAGTCCTGCTTCAGTCCTGGTTTAGTTCTTGGTTTAAAGTCCTAGTTTAGTCCCAGGTGTAGTCCTTGGTCTAGTCCCTGGTCCAATCTCTGGTCTAGTCTCAGGTTTAGTCCTGATTTAGTCCTAGTTTAGTCAAACTTTTGCCCTCGTTTAGTTCAAGCCTAGTCCTAGTTGAGTTCAGGCTTTGTCCTTATTTAGTTATAGTATAGTAGTCCCAGGTTTAGTCCAGGTTTAGTCCTTACTTAGTCATTATTTAGTCCTAGTTTAGTCCAGGCTTAGTCCAGGCTTGGTCCTAGTTTATGTATATTAAGGCGTTACGCAAAATCAGTTGTTTTGCTTTGAGTTTGAGCATGTTTGAGTAATTTAGTGATCTCTACTGAGCCCTGTTCAAACCCTATTTATGAGGCTCCGCCCACAAGCTTACATCCATGGTTTAGTCCTACTTTAGTCTTAGTTTAGTCCTGGTTCAGTCCTAGTTTAGAGTCCAGGCTTGGTCCTGGTTGAGTTCAGGTTCAGTCCTTATTTAGGCGCAGTTATGCAGTTAGTAAATGAAGTTAAAATAAAAGGATAATACACTATTAAGTACAATTACAGCAACAAAGCGGAGCATTTATTTGAGCGCAAAGACAAACAGCCTCATTGTGTTCGTCTAAACACAGGCTCCTCTCACGATCCTCTGGTCCGCGGCCAGAGTCTCTGCAGCTTTAACGTGATTATGTCCACAAACATACGTCCACTCTCCTCTCTCCTTCTGTCTCTTCCTTCTCTTTCTCTTCCGTCTCTTTTTTCTCTCTCAGATTTTTTTTTTTTTCATTTTTGTCCCACCTCATTTACCAACACGATATGTTCATTTTCCTCTCCTCGGGGGGTTCCTCTGCCATGAAAAAATAAATTAAATTGAAGAAAACTTGTACAAAATATTACCAAAAGTTTTGTTCTCACTCAGCAAAGGTTATGGCAATTATTTAATGCAAAACGTAAAAAAAAAAATTGTTTGGAGTTAACTTTTTGAACATTTTACCAGGTTATTTATTTGTTTATTTTATTTAATTTTATTTTATGAGTTCTAATTACTTTTTTTTTTTTTTTTTTTTTACAATTTTTAAGTTCAAGTCAAATTTACTCTTGGTTTTCAATTCATGCTCTTGGCGAAATTTTGAGGATTTTTGACACTCAAACTTTGTAAGATTTAGTTTTTAAATTCTTAATCACTACGGTAACAGTCCTAACTTCTCATTAGTTCGAAACTCGTTGACAGATCTTGATTTATTCGGATTAAACCGTCTAGTTTTGAGTTTTTAGCGCCTGTTAGCCACCGTTAGCGTCGCTACTTCCCGCTCAGTTTTATCTCTATGGGGGTTTTGCCGAGTCATGCTAACATGAATAAATATTAAAGATAAACAGTGAACAGGGCGATAAGGGCGGATTTTACTGACAAGCGTGTTAAAAAGTACACAAATACAACGAATACTTGAGCGGAGAATACTTCTGTGTTTATAAAAAGAGATGTTTGTGTCTCAGTGCTAACGCTAATGCTAACGCTAATGCAAATTCTACACATAAAACAATTTGAGCAGTTTTTACTTTGATTAATTTGAATTTTAATCGATGTTTATGTTACGTTTTACTATTTTTAAGATCCTATATGAGCTTTAAGTCGTGTTCTAATGTTGTTACTTCCTCAAAAACATTAAATGAAACAGAAAACGCAAACCAAAGTTCTTGTAGAGGCGCAAATGCGAGCAAAAATGTAAACAAAAAAAGCCTTCATCAGATTATTTTTCTTGTTTTGGACCACAGTAACCTCCTCAAAAACAGACCTGGAGTTTGTTTTGTTTCACACATGTTTGAGTAACACTTTATTATTAGTCTGTCTGCATCTACAAAGCTCAAAATATAAAAAATAGCTCAAAAAATTATAGCAGAGTTAAAGTATTTCCTATCATTCAAAGTAAGGTGACGCACTGATCTGGATTCTTTCCGTTGGTTTGTTTTTAACTTAATAAATCAATAAAAGCAGAGTTTCTTGGGCTACGTTCAGACTGCAGGGCTTAATGCTCAATTTAGATTTATTTTTTTGTGAAATCCGTTCATTTTTTTTGCGAGGTCGTTCACATTTCCGAATTAAATGCGACTTGTAGGTGATCTCCAAGTGTGAACTTTAAACGCCCCGAAAGTGTCAGTGTTTAAGGAAGTCGCCTAAACGTGGAGGCTACCCTTGAGCACCTGGAGATTTTAAAGTTTTGGTATATTTTACTAAATTATTTTGTTACAGAGCTACAGTTTTGTTGCTTGTTTAGAGGAAAGAAACTCGTTCTGACTGCAAAAAGTGAAGTCTAGGTTAGTTAAAATTACTTAAATTAAGAATATTTGACTTTATTTGAGAAGAGTCGATGAATGAAATAACAGTTTTTTTTTTTTATTCAAGCAGCATTCGACAAAAAGTTGTTGTTTTTCCTTTTTTTTAAGTGTAGCAAGTTGTATTTTCATCTTTTAAGTACAAAAAGTCTTGTTTTGCTGATTGATAATTTTACTTGTCAAGTGAAATTTACTCAAATCATGATAAAAACTTTCATCTTAACTTGTCTAGATTTAATTTTTTTGCGGAACATGCGACACATTGGACATTTTCACAGTTTTTGAGGATTAAAATGTTTTTGTTTCGTATGAACTTTGCACAAGAAATAGTTTTGAAAAAGACTTTTAGTGTCACAGCCATGATTTAGACTTTATTTTTTACTGAATCGTAAGCTCATTGAGTCGAGGTATGTTTCGTAGCGGCAACTTTTTAATGATACCGAGCTCTATATCCAAGTGGCCTGGGTCACATTAGAGAAAAATCGCATCTGTGTCGTTCAGACGGTCATTAAAAGATCAGATACAGGTCGCACGGGGGAGAAAAAAATCGGATTTGGGTCACTTCGGGCTGCGGTCTGAGGAAGCTGTTCGGGAAAAGTCCTCTGACCGACTGTGGCGCCGCTGTTTCACTGTTTAATCGCGGTGTGTGTTCAGTGATAGTATTTCCCCGTCTAAGCG
This sequence comes from Boleophthalmus pectinirostris, assembly GCF_026225935.1. NCBI lineage: Eukaryota > Metazoa > Chordata > Actinopteri > Gobiiformes > Gobiidae > Boleophthalmus > Boleophthalmus pectinirostris. The sequence continues at coordinate 20,387,624 of NW_026570994.1, forward strand.
TATTTCCTTCTTCTCTGTGGTTCAGGTCCCCACAGACGTGTCCATGGGGCTGCTGGCGGAGCCTCAGGTCGCCATGTTCTGTGGAAAACTCAACATGCACATCAACGTCCAGACGGGGAAATGGGAGAGTGACCCGTCAGGAAGCAAGAGCTGCATCGGGACCAAAGAGGGCATCCTGCACTACTGCCAAGAGGTAAGAATACTACTATTAAAATACTACAATACTACCATAATACTGTGTCAGGCCAAAGAGGGCATCCTGCACTACTGCCAAGAGGTAAGAATACTACTATTAAAATACTACAATACTACCATAATACTGTGTCAAACCAAAGAGGCATCCTGCACTACTGCCAAGAGGTACTATTACTATTACTAAAATACTGCAATACTAACATAATACTGTGTCAGGCCAAAGAGGGCATCCTGCACTACTGCCAAGAGGTAAGAATACTTCTAAAATACTACTGTAGTACTACCAAAATACTACAATACTAGAATAATAATGCATCAGACTAAAGAAGGGATCCTGCACTACTGCCAAGAGGTACTAATACTATTACAATACTGCTATAAAACTACCAGAGTACTACAATACTAGGATATTTCTACATCAGACCAAAGTGGGGATACTGCACTACTGTCTAGAGGTAATACTACTACTATAATAATACAAGTTAAGTACTGCAATGGTAATATAATACTACATCAGACTAAAGAGGGGATCCTGCACTACTGCCAAGAGGTAATACTACTATTATAATACTACTAAAGTACTACAATACTAACATAATACAATATCAGACTAAAGAGGGGATCCTGCACTACTGCCACTATTACAGTACAACTATAACTCTAACAGTACTACAATATTACAACAAGTACTACAATACTAGAATAATACTACATCAGACCAAAGTGGGGATACTGCACTACTGTCTAGAGGTAATACTATTACTACTTCTATAATACAACTTAAGTACTGCAATCGTAACATAATACTACATCAGACTAAAGAGGAGATCCGGCACGCCTGCCAAGAGGTACTATAAAAGTACTACTAAAATACTGCAATACTAGAATAATACTACATCATACCAAAAAGAGGATCCAGCACTACTGCCAAGAGGTACTACTATAGTAATACTAAAGTACTGTAATACTCGCATAATACTGCTCTACTGTCAAGAGGTACAAGTACGACTATAATACTATCAAAGTACTACAGTACTATCATAATACTGACATATTTATCATGTGTCCTCATGTGTTTGTGATTTGATAAAATAAAATAAAACATAAAACAGACTGTGCAGTATCTGGTCCAACTGTGTGTGTGAACTTCACCCTGGAAACGTCTGAGTTCTCCTTGAAAACCTTTTTATCTCAGAACAAGGACTTCAGTGGAATTTCAGAAATGCCAACGCCAAAGTTTACAAGATACTGAAAAAGAGAAAAGAAGAATAAAAAAAGAATATTTTTAATTTAGGTATAAAATCATGAAATCTGAAGATGACAGTAGTAGTAAGAGTAGTCCTGTTTCAGTCCTGTTTCAGTCCTGGTTTAGTTCTTGGTTTAAAGTCCTAGTTTAGTCCCTGGTTTAGTCCCTGGTCTAGTCCCAGGTCTAGTCCATGGTTTAGTCCCTGGTCTAGTCCCTGGTCTAGTCCCAGGTCTAGTTCCTGGTTTAGTTCCTCGTTTAGTCCCTGGTTTAGTCCCAGGTCTAGTCTCTGGTCTAGTCCATGCTTCAGTCCCTGGTTTAGTCCCAGGTCTAGTCTCTGGTCTAGTCCATGCTTCAGTCCCTGGTTTAGTCCCAGGTCTAGTCCCTGCTCTAGCCCTTGGTCTAATCTCCGGTCTAGTCCCTGGTCTAGTCCTTGGTCTAATCTCCGGTCTAGTCCCTGGTCTAGTCCTTGGTCTAATCTCCGGTCTAGTCCCTGGTCTAGTCCTTGGTCTAATCTCCGGTCTAGTCCCTGCTCTAGCCCTTGGTCTAATCTCTGGTCTAGTCCCTGGTCTAGTCCTTGGTCTAATCTCTGGTCTAGTCCCTGGTCTAGTCCTTGGTCTAATCTCTGGTCTAGTCCCTGGTTTAGTCCCTGGTTTAGTCCCAGGTCCAGTTTCTGGTCTAGTCCCTGGTTTAAACCTGCTTCAGTCCTGGTTTAGTCTTGGTTTATAGTCCTAGTTTAGTCCTGGTTTAGTCCTGGTCTAGTTCAGGTCCAGGTTGACTCACTGTCGCCCCCTTGTGTCCTCAGGTTTACCCGGAGCTGCAGATCACAAACGTGGTGGAGGCCAACCAGCCCGTGTCCATCCAGAACTGGTGCAAGAAAGGCCGCAAGCAGTGTCGGTCGCACCTGCACATCGTCGTCCCCTACCGCTGCTTAGGTACGTGCGAAACTATTACACCAGATGCCCTACCGCTCTCCACTGCGCTACTACTGTTACTATTACAACTACTACTGCCTTTCTGTTTGGAGTTTGCTTGTTCTCCCTGTGTCTGGGTATATTTCCTCTTCCATCAACCCAAAACAGACACAATAGTTCAAAATAGTTCAAGACTAGACCAAGACCTGGGGCCTCATTTATTTAAAAAACTGCGCAGGAGTTGTCGTAAGTTAGTGCGTACGCCTAGTAGCCACGAGAAGACTTCCATACGATACCTGGAAATACGTTTTATATAACCACGCATAACTTTCCAACCATAAAAGATAGAAATTTAGATAGTTGCGGCTTTCCAGGCATATTTCCGGCATTATCCTACGTCACACACACCGCATGATGACATCAGGAAAACGAGTGTCCAATAGGAACTTTGTTTTCAGCCAAACTCATTCTCTCCGTCCATTTTGATCGACCCAAACTTTGCCAAAGAGTGTAGTGAGTCAAAATAATCGACTGCTCTGAGCGTCTGTGTTTGTAACAATAGAAAAAAGCCTCTCTAAGTGCAGATATTTCTCAAATAAATGCCAAATTACGTATCTTGGGCTGCGTAATTGTGCATCCCTTGCTATTTTTATTTGAAAAGTTTATTTCAGTCCAAATGTACAAATCCAAATGTAATAAACCCCAGGGAAATGCAGAAGTGATGTGGCTCTGTGCCCTGGACCTGACACGAGCTGATTCCATGACTGACACCAGGAAAGTCATGAGGCCACTGCACTTTTAGTTTTTGTTTTAGAGTTTACTTACACACTTGATATTTTGCACTTTTGTAGCAAAAATTTTTTTTTTATGTCCAAAAAGTTGTTTATACATGTTTACTGTGTGTTTTGTATGAAAGAGTGTAAACTTTATTTTCCGTTTTGTTTGTTTTTTCATTTGTATTTTTGGTCCTGTAGCTTTTATTACAGCCACATGACACGACTACAGCGGCAGATTGTGAAATAACAGTTTGTACTGAAACTAAAACATGTATAACACTTCATTAGGGGGTAAAAGTGGGTAGAAAATAAGAAAAAAAAATCCAGATGAGGACAAATGTACTAAAATTGCCCTTAGTCTGGATGGGTTAAACGCAGGACACGTTTCTCTACAGGGACAACAAAGTGTATCTTACTTTTAAAAACCTTCAAAAAAACCTGTAAATCTAAGAAAATGTTTAAATATCTGTCAACCCTACTGTACATTACATTATAATACAAAGAATTGCAAGTTACATGTGATGCCGGCCAAACACTGTGCGATAATTTCAATCGTTTCACTCAAACTGTACGACCAAATTTAAAAGTTAAACTTCACAGCTCACGATTCATGTTCTCACACTATTAAGCCAAAAGTCGGGCCAAAAACAGACGCACAAGTGAAAAATCTGCTCAAAAAAGGGCCAAAAATCTCACAGTGTACGCCCAGTTTAAGTCTTAAAGCGTTACCACAAAGCTAGAAACTATTTTTGTACAATTCTGGGAGTTTTACAAAGCGTGTTTTTGTTTCAGTGGGGGAGTTTGTGAGTGACGCGCTGCTGGTTCCAGATAAATGCAGGTTCCTCCATCAGGAAAGAATGGACCAGTGTGAGAGCCACCTGCACTGGCACACCGTCGCCAAAGAGGTCAGTAGAGAGCACAGTCCGATCCACAAACAACAAACACAACGTTTACATTTACAAATATTTAAATCAGTGAAATACTATCGGCAAATCATTCTAAACGTTTAAACCTTTGTGTGTTTCAGTCTTGCGGGGACAGAACCATGAACCTCCACGACTACGGGATGCTGCTCCCCTGTGGCATCGACCGCTTCAGGGGCGTGGAGTTCGTCTGCTGCCCGGCCAAAGCAGAAGAAGAAGATCAGAGCTTTGAACAAGAGGCTGACGATGGAGTCGTGTGGTGGGGAGGAGCAGAGACCGACTACTCCGACAACAGGTGGGTTTAGACCGGGTTTAGATCGAGTTTAGACTGGGTTTAGACTGGGTTTAGACTGGGTTTAGACTGGGTTTAGACGGGTTTAGACTGGGTTTAGACTGGGTTTAGACTGGGTTTAGACTGGGTTTAGACTGGGAGTTTAGACTGGGTTTAGATCGGGTTTAGACTGGGTTTAGACTGGGTTTAGAGTTTAGACTGGGTTTAGACTGGGTTTAGACTGGGTTTTTAGATCGAGTTTAGACTGGGTTTAGACTGGGTTTAGACTGGTTTGGTTTAGACTGGGTTTAGACTGGGTTTAGACTGGGTTTAGGCCAGGTTTAGACTGGGTTTAGACTGGGTTTAGACCTAGATCGGGTTTAGACTGGGATTAGACTGGGTTTAGAACTGATATAGAATTGGTTCAGTCCCTGGTTCAGTTTGTTGATTGGTCCCTGGTTTAGACAAAGTTCGAATCTGGTTTAGTTCGAGTTTAATCCTGGTTTAGTCCCTGTCTTAGTTCTCAGTTTAGTTCCTGTTTTAGTCCTGTTTTAGTTCCTGGTTCTGGTTTAGTCCTATATTATACATTTAATTTATATATACATACATACATAGATACATACATAGATAGATAGACAGATATAATATATATATAATTTAACTAACGGTTTTTTCTCTTGTAGCATGGTGCGTGAGCCTGAACCGGAGCCGGTGGAGACTCAGCAGCCGAAGGAGGAGCCCAAACCTTCAGTGATCGATGAAGACGACGACGAACA
>NW_026570994.1:20397721-20409091 GCF_026225935.1 Boleophthalmus pectinirostris
TAAACAACCAATGTAACAACAATCTGGAGTTACAGGTTCTTATTTAAACATGTATTTCGTATTCACGGGCCAAATTTAATCATATCGTGGGCCAAATTTGGTCCCCGGGCCTGAGTTTGACATGTCTGACTTCACAGAACACTGTAGTGGCGTGAAAGAGATACTAAAATTACATGACTTTTCCAAACGTTTCATTGAATTTAGGCAATGCCATGACTATTCCAGGCCTGAAAATAATGATATTTTCAGATTCCATGACTTTTCCAGAATTTCCATGACCGTGGGAACCCTGCATGAATAAATAAAAAAATAAATAAAAATTGCAGCAGCAGACGTCCCTCAGATTATGAGTGACACAAGAATGCACAATCTCACACTCTGTTTTCACCGTGTTATTTATCCCAACCCGGTGTGTCCCAGTTTAGGGTTTGAAAATCTGGTCACCCTGGGCCGAACACAACAGCAGCGTCTCTCAGCGTTAACATCACAGGCTAAACTAATCCCTGCGCTCTGTTTCTAACCTTCATGAACCTTCACGTTTCTTGGCTGTGCTTCTGGGGTCGTCCGGGCGCGGAGATTAAGGATTAAACAGACGGGAAACACACCACATCCACTCAGCGGGTTTAAGTACACGACAGTACAGTGTTCACTCACTCAACATCGGGGGGTAAAGTTCTTCTGAAGCCACAACTGTCCCGGGGCAGACGGAAGGAAGTGAGGCCCCTTTAACCAACACCAACACACCACAGAGATCCCACTACTGCAGCTTTAAATTAAAGGTTGTATGGAGGATTTTTTTTTCAGTTTCAAATTGTCAATGAAAGGTTAAAATACCATTAGAGAGACGCAGCTTTGTAATTATGATGACCAAAAAAAAAAAAAAAGAATGAAAATCTATCAACTGTGAACGTAGTGAGGCCAGATAAACATCATCCAATAGAAAACGAGGCTGCCTCTTTTTCTATTGGCTGTTAGGTTGTCAATCAAACTCCCTACGTTTCTAGTGTAACTGACTCGTCGGCGCGCGGGGATTACGTGGTTTACGCGGCGGTTCTTGGAGGCTTTTTCGAACTGTCGCTTCCTCACATTCCGCACAAAGTTTGTCGCGACGGCCGACGAGAATCCACGACCGGTTCGCCGCAAAAGAAAGTTTTTGAGGTCGCTGAAAGACGAAGAGAAGGGGGGGAAAGGAGGAAAGACAAACTGAGGTGATTCTTGGAGATTCCTTCCAGCGATGGCGCGACCGAAGCTGACGAAGGGACTAAAAACTGACGCGTCGGTCGATAAATTATTTGTAGACAGGTCACTTCAACGGTAATTCTGAACGCGCACTGGCTGGAAACAAGCGCGATTTCTAGAGTAAAGAGGCGGGAGGAGATGTTTCTACTGAGGCTGTGGAGGAGGAAGGTGGCGTCACGCAGGCACGAGGACTGTCGCTGTATTTCTCTTCCCTTAAAAAAATCCTCTATACAACCTTTAAGACAGAACAGCAGAGGTGGGACCAAGTCGATATTTTGCAAGTCTCAAGTCTGAGTCAAGTCCTAAGTCGAATCTCGAGTCACTGGCCGATAAGTCCAACTCAAGTCCAAGTTGTCTGCTTTGAGCTTCAAGTACCAAATACAGCTTTAGATTTTAGCAGAATTTTAGATTAATTTAAAACTAAATTTTAATTAAAAAGTCATGGTATAGTTATTTATTATAAAAGTAAGTATTATAGAAGTATTTTTTTATTTTTATAGTATTGAGTAAAAGTTGTAGAAATGCAAACGTTTCCTTAAATGTCTTGTCAAGATCTTATTGTGAATCATTACGTTCAAAATAGGAAGTCTTCTCAAGTCACTGAGCTTCAAGTCCAAGTTGAGTCCCAAGTCTTTGTCCATTTTATCAAGTCAAGTCTCCTAAAAAGTCCTAAAAACAGTGACTCAGTCTGACTCGAGTCCAAGTCACGACTTGCAAGTCCCCACCTCTGCAAAACAGTTTTGTGGTCAGTAGAGATGGAGGAGCAGTGGAGGAGGAACGGTCTTGCCCAAGAGCACAACAACAAAGTGCAACTGGATCGTCCGGCTGCAGTTAGAACAAAAATGTTTTATGTACAGAATCTACAGCTTTAAAATACAGATAAAAGACGACTACTTTCAAATTCTCTTTTCAATTTCAAGTAGTAAAAGTAATTTCAGTTCAGATTTTATCCATATTTAAACTATTGTCAGTGTTGGGGAGTAACAGATTACATGTACTGGAGTTACGTAATCAGAGTACAAATGATGAGTAACTGTATTCAGTTACAGTTACTGTTTCAGTGAGTGGTAATTGGATTACAGTTACTTTGTTGAAATAAATGGATTATACAGAGGGTATTTTCCTGTTTTCACATTTTGGGCCACTCATTGCCGGAAAACTATAAAACCAGGTCTAAACTAGATCTAAACCAGGTCTAAAACAGGTCTAAAACCAGGTCTAAACTAGATCTAAACCAGGACTAAAACCAGGTCTAAATTTGATCTAAACTAGATCTAAACCAGGACTAAAACCAGGTCTAAACTTGATCTAAACCAGGTCTAAAACAGGTCTAAAACTAGGTCTAAACCAGGTCTAAACTTGATCTAAACTAGGTCTAAACCAAGGTCTAAACCAGGTCTAAACTTGATCTAAACTAGGTCTAAACCAGGTCTAAACCAGGACTAAACCGGGACTAAACCAGGTCTAAACTTGATCTAAACTAGGTCTAAACCAGGTCTAAACCGGGACTAAACCGGGACTAAACTTGATCTAAACTAGGTCTAAACTAGGTCTAAACCAGGTCTAAACCGGGACTAAACCGGGACTAAACTTGATCTAAACTAGGTCTAAACCAGGTCTAAACCAGGTCTAAACCAGGACTAAACCAGGACTAAACTTGATCTAAACCAGGTCTAAAACAGGTCTAAAACCAGGTCAAAACCAGGTCTAAACTTGATCTAAACTAGGTCTAAACCAGGTCTAAACCGGGACTAAACCGGGACTAAACTTGATCTAAACCAGGTCTAAACCAGGTCTAAAACAGGATTTAACATCTTTTTATTTTCTTTTATCAGACAAAACATCTTATGATAGGATTTCCTCGTCTTTACTCCTCTCCAGCAAACCAAGTAATCCAAAGTATTCAGATTAAGTTACTCACTTTAAGTAATTTAATGGATTCCGTTACAAACTACATTTTGGTGTATGTAATCTGTAATCTGTAGGGGATTACATTTTAAAAGTAAACTCCCCAACACTGACTATTGTAAATACAGATAAAATGTGATAATGATAGAGAAATCAACGTCCAACTAAAACTGCGACGTGTGTTGGGTCCAAAGACAAAAATAGCGCTAAAAAAAGAATAAAGAAATCCACCCACATTGCAGTTCTTTGACGCTCCCAAATTTTTATTTCATTCACACCACAAACGAGTCGAGCATCTTCGGTTTTGTGAATGAAAAACGGCCAAAAGTGAGTTAAATACAGAACTGCTCTTCGGGCTTACGTAACCGTTTCATTCGCAGCGTGAGGCGGCGCTGGGCCAAACTTTGTACCAAAGGATCAAATCAAAAACAGGAAGTGGAAGAAGATGAAATAAAATCAGTATATTATGTCCTGCACTGTCAGCTTTTAGAGACTATTCAATATTTTATGAGGATTTGAAGATTAAACTCAGAATCAGAAAGTAACTAGATCTATTATTAAAGTAAATACACACATTTTTGTAGTTTTCTTGAGTTTGTTTTGAGATTATTGTTAATTTTAGATTTGCCGTGACCTTGGTTAGACCTTGGTTTAGACCTAGTTTAGACCTTGTTAGACCTTGTTCAGACCTTGGTTAGACCTTGGTTTAGACCTTGGTTTAGACCTTGTTCAGACCTTGTTCAGACCTTGGTTTAGACCTGGTTTAGACCTTGGTTAGACCTTGGTTTAGACCTTGGTTTAGACCTTGGTTAGACCTTGGTTTAGACCTTGGTTTAGACCTAGTTTAGACCTTGTTCAGACCTTGTTCAGACCTTGGTTTAGACCTGGTTTAGACCTTGGTTAGACCTTGGTTTAGACCTGGTTTAGACCTTGGTTAGACCTTAGACCTGGTTTAGACCTGGTTTAGACCTAGTTTAGACCTTGTTCAGACCTTGTTTAGACCTTGGTTTAGACCTGGTTTAGACCTTGGTTAGACCTTGGTTTAGACCTGGTTTAGACCTGGTTTAGACCTTGGTTTAGACCTTGGTTAGACCTTGTTTAGACCTTGGTTAGACCTTGGTTTAGACCTGGTTTAGACCTGGTTTAGACCTTGTTCAGACCTAGTTTAGACCTTGTTCAGACCTTGTTTAGACCTTGGTTTAGACCTGGTTTAGACCTTGTTTAGACCTTGGTTAGACCTTGGTTTAGACCTGGTTTAGACCTTAGTTTAGACCTTGTTAGACCAGACCGTTTAGACCTAGTTTAGACCTTGTTCAGACCTTGTTTAGACCTTGGTTAGACCTTGGTTTAGACCTGGTTTAGACCTTGGTTAGACCTTGGTTTAGACCTGGTTTAGACCTGGTTTAGACCTTGTTCAGACCTTGTTTAGACCTAGTTTAGACCTTGTTTAGACCTTGGTTCAGACCTAGTTTAGACCTTGTTCAGACCTTGTTTAGACCTTGGTTAGACCTTGGTTTAGAGTTTAGACCTGGTTTAGACCTTGGTTTAGACCTTGGTTTAGACCTGGTTTAGACCTTGGTTTAGACCTTGGTTAGACCTTGGTTAGACCTTGGTTTAGACCTTGTTTAGACCTTGTTTAGACCTTGGTTTAGACCTGGTTTAGACCTGGTTTAGACCTTGTTCAGACCTAGTTTAGACCTTGTTCAGACCTTGTTTAGACCTTGGTTAGACCTTGGTTTAGACCTGGTTTAGACCTTGGTTTAGACCTTGGTTTAGACCTGGTTTAGACCTGGTTTAGACCTTGTTCAGACCTTGTTTAGACCTAGTTTAGACCTTGTTTAGACCTTGTTCAGACCTAGTTTAGACCTTGTTCAGACCTTGTTAGACCTTGGTTTAGACCTAGTTTAGACCTTGTTTAGACCTTGTTCAGACCTAGTTTAGACCTTGTTCAGACCTTGTTTAGACCTTGGTTAGACCTAGTTTAGACCTTGCCGTGACTTCTTAACATTAATTTAATCAGATTTTTTCTTGCTTTTCTGCTCTGCTTTCTTACCGTTTGACTAACAACACTAACGATTTCTCGCCAACGCAATTAGACAACGTAGCGTAGCTTTTATTCTGGTTTTTAACGGAATATTTTTGCGTTTTTTCTGTCCCGTGTCTGGCAGTTCCCACGGCGTCGCCCAGCTCTCCCGACGCGGTGGATCATTACTTGGAAACTCCCGCCGACGAGAACGAGCACGCCCACTTCCAGAAGGCCAAAGAGAGTCTGGAGGCCAAACACCGCGAGAGGATGTCCCAGGTAACGAAAAGGACGGTGAAAAACGAACGCGGCGTGACATCACAAGGTGGAACAGAGCGTTTGGAGCTTTGGAGACGTAGACGAACTAATAATAAAGAAACAAAACACAAGTCCAGGTCTTTTGTTTTCCGCTCACAGGTGATGAGGGAGTGGGAGGAGGCCGAGAGAGACGCCAAGAACCTGCCACGCGCCGATAAGAAAGCTGTGATCCAGGTGAGGGACTAAACCAGGACTAAACCAGGACTAAACCAGAGACTAAACCAGGACTAAACCAGGACTAAACCAGGACTAAACCAGAGACAAACCAAACCAGGACTAAACCAGAGACTAAACCAGAGACAAACCAGATACTAAACCAGGACTAAACCAGATGACTAAACCAGAGACTAAAACAGGACTAAACAGAGACTAAACCAGAGACTAAACCAGACTAAACCAGGACTAAACCAGAGACCAAACCAGAGACTAAACCAGAGACTAAACCAGATACTAAACCAGACTAAACCAGACTAAACCATAAACAGAGACTAAACCAGGACTAAACCAGACTAAACCAGAGAGACTAAACCAGAGACTAAACCAAAGACTAAACCAGGACTAAACCAGAGACTAAACCAGTACTAAACCAGAGACTAAACCAGACTAAACCAGAGACTAAACCAAAGACTAAACCAGAGACTAAACCAAAGACTAAACCAGAGACTAAACCAGAGGACTAAACCAAGACTAAACCAGACTAAACCAAAGACTAAACCAGAGACTAAACCAGGACTAAACCAGGACTAAACCAGAGACTAAACCAGGACTAAACCAGAGACTAAACCAGAGACTAAACCAGGACTAAACCAGAGACTAAACCAAAGACTAAACCAGAGACTAAACCAGAGACTAAACCAAAACCAGAGACTAAACCAGAGACTAAACCAGGACTAAACCAGAGACTAAACCAGAGACTAAACCAGGACTAAACCAGAGACTAAACCAAAGACTAAACCAGGACTAAACCAGAGACTAAACCAAAGACTAAACTAAACAGAGACTAAACCAGAGACTAAACCAGAGACTAAACCAGAGACTAAACCAGGACTAAACCAGAGACTAAACCAGAGACTAAACCAGAGACTAAACCAGAGACTAAACCAGAGACTAAACCAGGACTAAACCAGAGACTAAACCAGAGACTAAACCAGAGACTAAACCAAAGACTAAACCAGGACTAACAGAGACTAAACCAGAGGACTAAACCAGGACTAAACCAGAGACTAAAACCAGGACTAAACCAGAATACTAAACCAGAGACTAAACCAGGACTAAACCAAGACTAAACCAGAGACTAAACCAGAGACTAAACCAGAGACTAAACCAGAGACTAAACCAGAGACTAAACCAGACTAAACCAGAGACTAAACCAGAGACTAAACCAGAGACTAAACCAGGACTAAACCAGAGACTAAACCAGACTAAACCAGAGACTAAACCAGAGACTAAACCAGGACTAAACCAGAGACCAAACCAGAGACTAAACCAGGACTAAACCAGATACTAAACCAAAGACTAAACCAGAGACTAAACCAGAGACTAAACCAAAGACTAAACCAGGACTAAACCAGAGACTAAACAGTACTAAACCAGAGACTAAACCAGACTAAACCAGAGACTAAACCAGAGACTAAACCAGAGACTAAACCAAAGACTAAACCAGAGACTAAACCAGAGACTAAACCAGAGACTAAACCAGAGACTAAACCAAAGACTAAACCAGAGACTAAACCAGAGACTAAACCAGGACTAAACCAGAGACTAAACCAGAGACTAAACCAAAGACTAAACCAGAGACTAAACCAGAGACTAAACCAGAGACTAAACCAGAGACTAAACCAGAGACTAAACCAAAGACCAAAGACTAAACCAGAGACTAAACCAGAGACTAAACCAAAGACTAAACCAAAGACTAAACCAGAGACTAAACCAGAGACTAAACCAGAGACTAAACCAGGACTAAACCAGAGACTAAACCAAAGACTAAACCAGAGACTAAACCAGAGACTAAACCTAAACCAGAGACTAAACCAGAGACTAAACCAGAGACTAAACCAGAGACTAAACCAGAGACTAAACCAGGACTAAACCAGAGACTAAACCAGAGACTAAACCAGACTAAACCAGACTAAACCAGAGACTAAACAGAGACTAAACCAGAGACTAAACCAGAGACTAACCAAAGACTAAACCAGACTAAAAACAGAGACTAAACCAGGACTAAACCAGAGACTAAACCAAAGACTAAACCAGAGACTAAACCAGGACTACTAAACCAGGACTAAACCAGAGACTAAACCAGACTAAACCAGAGGACTAAACCAGAGACTAAACCAAGACTAAACCAGGACTAAACCAGAGACTAAACCAGAGACTAAACCAGAGACTAAACCAGGACTAAACCAGAGACTAAACCAGATACTAAACCAGAGACTAAACCAGGACTAAACCAGACTAAACCAGACTAAACCAGAGACTAAACCAGAGACTAAACCAGAGACTAAACCAGAGACTAAACCAGGACTAAACCAGAGACTAAACCAGGACTAAACCAGAGACTAAACCAGAGACTAAACCAGAGACTAAACCAGAGACTAAACCAGGACTAAACCAGAGACTAAACCAGAGGACTAAACCAGAGACTAAACCAGAGACTAAACCAGAGACTAAACCAAGACTAAACCAGACTAAACCAGATACTTAACCAAAGACTAAACCAGGACTAAACCAGAGACTAAACCAAAGACTAAACCAGTACTAAACCAGAGACAAACCAGAACTAAATCAGACTAAACCAGAGACTAAATTCAGACTAACCAGAACAAAACCAAAGTGACCAAGTGGTCTAACCTATGACTAAAATTCAACACTGGTCTAAACAGGACAAAGTCTAAACAAAGACTCTAAATTAAACCAGTACTATACCAGGACTAAACCAGGACTAAACCTGGACCAAAGTGGGCCTAACCTTGGACTAAAATACAAAACCGGCCTAAACGGGACAAGGTCTTAACGAAGAATCTAAACTAAACTGGGGACTATACCAGGACTAAATCAATATAAAACAAGGTCTACACCAAGCCTCAAACCAAGTCTAAAGTAGTACCCAACAAGGACTAAACCAGGACTAAACCAGGACTAAACCAGGACTAAACCCAGAACCTTCCTCACTCCTCTGTCCTTTTGTATTTTTTGTGTTCTCCGCGTTTCCAGGAGAAGTCTGAGAAGTTCTGGAGCAGGAGGCAATAGAATAATAAACCAAGACTAAACCAGAACTAAACCAGGACTAAACCAGGTCTAAACCAGGTCTAAACCAGGTCTAAACTCTGTCCCTGTCCTTGTGTGTGTTCCAGCGTTTCCAGGAGAAGGTGGAGGCTCTGGAGCAGGAGGCGGCGAGCGAGAGGCAGCAGCTGGTGGAGACTCACATGGCTCGAGTCGAGGCTCTGCTCAACGACAGGAGGAGACTCGCCCTGGAGAGTTACCTGACGGCCCTTCAACAAGACCCGCCCAGGGTACTAGACCAGGACTAGACCAGGACTAGACCAGGACTAGACCAGGACTAGACCAGGACTAGACCAGGACTAAACCAGGACTAGACCAGGACTAGACCAGGACTAGACCAGGACTGAACCAGGACTACCAGGGACTAAACCAGGACTAACCAGGAACCAGGACTAGGACTAGACCAGGACTAGACCAGGACTAGACCAGGACTGAACCAGGACTGACCAACCAGGACTAGACCAGGACTAAAACCAGGACTAAACCAGGACTAGACCAGGACTAGACCAGGACTAGGACTAGACCAGGACTAGACCAGGACTAGACCAGGACTGAACCAGGACTAGGACCAGGACTAGACCAGGACTAGGACCAGGACTAGAAACCAGGACTAGACCAGGACTGAACCAGGACTGAACCAGGACCAGGAAACCAGGACTGAAACAGGACTAAACCAGGACTGAACCAGGACTAGACCAGGACTAGACCAGGACTGAACCAGGACTGAACCAGGACTAACCAGGACTAGACCAGGACTGAACCAGGACTAAACCAGGACTAAACCAGGACTAAAGACAGGACTAGACCAGGACTAGACCCAGGACTAGACCAGGACTCGACCAGGACTAGACCAGGACTCGACCAGGACTAAACAAGGACTGAACCAGGACTAGACCAGGACTGACTGAACCAGGACTGAACCAGGACTAAACCAGGACTGGAACCAGGACTGAACCAGGATTAGACCAGGACTAAACCAGGACTGAACCAGGACTGAACCAGGACTGAACCAGGACTGAACCAGGACTAAACCAGGACTAAAACCAGGACTAAACAGGACTAGACCAGGACTAAACCAGGACTAAACCAGGACTGAACCAGGACTAAACCAGGACTAACCAGGAACCAGGACTAAACCAGGACTGAACCAGGACTGAACCAGGACTAGGACTAGACCAGGACTAAACCAGGACTGAACCAGGACTGACCAGGACTAGACTAAACCAGGACTAAGACCAGGACTAGACCAGGACTGAACCAGGACTAGACCAGGACTTAAAACAGGACTAGACCAGGACTAGACCAGGACTAACCAGGACCAGGACTAAACCAGGACTAGACCAGGACTAAAACCAGGACTAGACCAGGACTGAACCAGGACTAAACCAGGACCTGAACCAGGACTAAACCAGGACTAAACCAGGACTAGACCAGGACTAAACCAGGACTAGACCAGGACTAGACCAGGACTAAACCAGGACTAACCAAACCAGGACTAAACCAGGACTAAACCAGGACTAAAACCAGGACTAACCAGGACTAGACCAGGACTGAAACCAGGACTAAACCAGGACTAAACCAGGACTGAACCAGGACTAAACCAGGACTAACCAGGACTAGACCAGGACTAAACCAGGACTAACCAGGACTGAACCAGGACTGAAACCAGGACTAAACCAGGATAAACCAGGACTAAACCAGGACTAAACCAGGACTAAACCAGACTGAACCAGGACTGAACCAGGACTAAACCAGACTAAACCAGGACTAACCAGGACCAGGACCAGGACTAGACCAGGGACTAGACCAGGACTGAGACCAGGACTGAACCAGGACTAAACCAGGACTAGGACTAGACCAGGACTAGGACCAGGGACCAGGACTAAACCAGGACTGAACCAGGACTAAACCAGGACTAGACCAGGACTAGACCAGGACTAAACCAGGACTGAACCAGGACTAAACCAGGACTAAACCAGACTAGAACCAGGACTGAACCAGGACTGAACCAGGACTAAACCAGGAACTAAACCAGGACTAAACCAGGACTAAACCAGGACTGAACCAGGACTAACCAGGACTGAACCAGGACTAAACCAGGACTAGACTAAAACAGGACTAAACCAGGACTAACCAGGACTAAACAGGACTAAAACAGGACTAAACCAGGACTGAACCAGGGACTAAACCAGGACTAAAACAGACTAAAACCAGGACTGAACCAGGACAAACAGGACTAAACCAGGACTAAACCAGGACTAAAACCAGGACTTAAACCAGGACTGAACCAGACTAAAAACCAGGACTAAACCAGACTAAACCAGGACAGGACTGACTAACCAGGACTAAAACAGGACTAAACCAGACCAAAAACAGGACTAAACCAGGACTAAAACAGGACTTAAAACAGGACTGAACCAGGACTAAACCAGGACTTAAAACCAGGACTAAAAACCAGGACTAAACCAGACTAAAACCAGGACTAAACCAGACTAAACCAGGACTAAAACCAGGACTAAACCAGGACTGAACCAGGACTAAACCAGGAACCAGGACTAAACCAGGACTAAACCAGGACTGAACCAGGACTGAACCAGGAC
>NW_026570994.1:20412091-20414591 GCF_026225935.1 Boleophthalmus pectinirostris
TACTACTACTACTACTGCTACTACTGCTACTACTACTGCTACTACTACTACTACTACTACTACTACTGTACTACTACTACTACTGCTACTACTACTACTACTACTACTACTACTGCTACTACTACTACTACTACTACTACTACTGCTACTACTACTACTACTACTACTACTACTACTACTACTGCTACTACTACTACTACTACTACTACTACTGCTACTACTACTACTACTACTACTACTGCTACTACTGCTACTACTGCTACTACTGCTACTACTACTACTACTGACTACTACTACTACTACTACTACTACTACTACTACTGCTACTACTACTACTACTACTACTACTACTACTACTACTACTACTACTACTACTACTACTACTACTACTACTACTACTACTACTACTACTACTACTACTACTACTACTACTACTACTACTACTACTAACATACTACTACTACTACTACTACTACTACTACTACTACTACTACTACTACTACTACTACTACTACTACTGCTACTACTACTACTACTACTACTGCTACTACTACTACTACTACTACTACTACTGCTACTAACATAGTAATACTACTACTACTACTACTACTACTGCTACTACTACTACTACTACTACTACATGTACTACTACTACTACTGCTACTACTACTACTACTACTACTACTACTACTACTACTACTACTACTACTACTACTACTACTACTACTACTGACTACTACTACTACTACTACTACTACTACTACTACTACTACTACTACTGCTACTACTACTACTACTACTACTACTACTACTGCTACTACTACTACTACTACTACTACTACTACTACTGCTACTACCTACTACTACTACTACTACTACTACTACTACTACTACTACTGCTACTACTACTACTACTACTACTACTACTACTACTGCTACTACTACTACTACTACTACTGCTACTACTACTACTGCTACTACTACTGCTACTACTGCTACTACTACTACTACTACTACTACTGCTACTACTACTGCTTACTACTGCTACTACTACTACTACTACTACTACTACTGCTACTCTACTACTACTACTACTGCTACTACTACTGCTACTACTGCTACTACTGCTACTGCTACTACTACTACTACTACTACTACTGCTACTACTACTACTACTACTACTGCTACTACTACTGCTACTACTACTACTACTACTACTACTGCTACTACTACTACTACTACTACTACTACTACTACTGCTACTACTACTACTACTACTACTACTACTACTACTACTACTACTACTACTACTGCTACTACTACTACTACTACTACTACTACTACTACTACTACTGCTACTACTACTACTACTACTACTACTACTGCTACTACTACTACTACTACTACTACTACTACTACTGCTACTACTACTGCTACTACTACTACTACTACTACTACTACTACTACTGCTACTGTACTACTACTACTACTGCTACTGCTACTACTACTACTACTACTACTGCTACTACTACTACTACTGCTACTACTACTACTGCTACTACTACTTCTACTACTACTGCTACTACTGCTACTGCTACTCTACTACTACTACTACTACTACTACTACTACTGCTTCTGTCCTGTTCTGTTTAAATCCATTTTGCATTATTTCTTGAGTTTTCAGATCATCTTAAAACTTTTTATCTTAAAAGTGTTTGCTGATGTGTGCACTGTGTCTCCACGGCAACTGCTGAACATTCCGCCACTAGAGACACACGTAGAACACCCCCAGCCCGATGTCACCGCAGAGTATTTAGTCCCGAAATCGAGTCTGAAATGTTAGTATCGTGACAACACTTTCCTACAGTGTGTGTCTTTCTCTTTTTTTTTTTTTTTTTCTCATGCTGATGTTTGCCAGTTTGTTTTTCGCTCTGATAACCCACATCCTTCCTTTTCCTCTCCTCTTTTTTTCCCTCCTTATCTGTGGAATACTTCCTTTGGCGGATCTTCAGACGCTCGCTCCGGCTTTGAACTTGGCAAACTCTCCTCTCGGATTTGTGAACGTGAAGGCCTCGATTTCACAAACTCGATTAAAGGGCCTCGATATTTTTTCTGTTTTCTGATCTGTTTTCTAACGTTTCCTTCTAAACGTCTAAACTAAATCCTGTTGAAATCCTGTTTTAGTCCTGGATTAGACCTGGTTTAGATCTGGTTTTAGTCCTGGTTTAGTCCTGGTTTAGACCTGGTTTAGATCTGTTTAGATCTAATTTAGACCTGGTTTAGATCTAGTTTAGATCTAGTTTAGACCTGGTTTAGACCTGGTTTTAGTCCTGGTTTAGTCCTGGTTTAGATCTAGTTTTAGTCCTGGTTTAGTCCTGGTTTAGATCTAGTTTTAGTCCTGGTTTAGATCTAGTTTTAGTCCTGGTTTAGTCCTGGTTTAGACCTGGTTTAGATCGAGTTTAGACCTGGTTTTAATCCTGGTTTAGATCTAATTTAGACC
>NW_026570994.1:20419591-20427591 GCF_026225935.1 Boleophthalmus pectinirostris
AGAGATTCTTAATTTTAGAATAGAGGTCGTTTATTTGAAGATAACTTGATACGTGGACAGATCATTTCTCTACTTTTAAGTCATTTTCTGGTAAATTTAAGTCTTTATATCGTAAATTTTGCAGCGTGGCTTTTTAAAACGTCACATTCTTGGTTTAATTTTTGTGCCTAGGTGTGTCTGAACGCTGGAGCTCTGTACAAACACCAGGCTGTGTGCTGCTGCTGCTGCTGCTGCTTTTCACAAACACTTAAAGAAGGAAAAAACAACATTGGATTCACAATATTTCCCAACCGCGCCTGTCACTCTGTCGCTCTGAAAAACACGGTAAATTATGTCAGTTTGGGCTCATTTTTGAATCTGTTTATGCAATATTTGGGTGAAAAGAAGTTGTTATTACTTTTATTTTTATTAGACCTGTTTTAAACCGAACTGGCACTGGGTTTTGACCTTTACACATCATTTTTTTTCTCTTCCAGCTTTGGTTTGTAGTGACTAAAGTCCACGTGCGACTTCCTCAAATATATAAATGGACGCTGAGTTACAAACAGGAAGTGAGCACGGGCGCACTTCCTGGCTCCATCGACGCCGTTCCCTCTCTTTGTCACTGCTGCTGTCAGACTAAATCTCTGCAATTAACTGAAGTTTGATTGTAATTTTCGACTTGGGCGTCAAACGAGTTGAAATATAATCGAGTTTAAATGATTTAAGTGAGCACCCGGACGCGTCGATTGAAGTTTTGCGAGGAGTCCTTGTGATTTTATTATTATGTTATATGTTATATTAGACTTAGACAAATTTTATTGATCCACAAGAGAAATGATTTGGACACAGCAGCTCACACATCACAATGTAATAACAAAAAGAAACAGTGTAAATGGTAATAATATCTTCTAAATACTTGCCGAATAAATTAAACCAGGACTAAACCAGGACTAAACAGGACTAAAACAGAACTAAACCAGGACTAAACTAGGACTAAAACAGGACTAAAACAAAACTAAACCAGGACTAAACTAGGACTAAAATAGGACTAAAACAAAACTAAACCAGGACTAAACCAGGACTAAACTAGGACTAAAACAGGACTAAAGCAAGATTAAAACAGGACTAAAACAGGACTAAAACAAAACTAAACCAGGACTAAACTAGGACTAAAATAGGACTAAAACAAAACTAAACCAGGACTAAACCAGGACTAAACTAGGACTAAAACACCACTAAAACACAACTAAAATATGACGAAAATAGTGCTAAAACAGGATTAAACCAGGACTAAAACAGGACTAAGACAGGACTAAATCAGGACTATACTAGGACTAAAACAGGACTATACTAGGACTAAAAGAGGACTAAATCAGGACTAAAACAGGACTATACTAGGACTAAAACAGGACTAAAGCAAGATTAAAACAGGACTAAAACAGGACTAAATCAGGACTAAGCCAGGACTAAACCAGGACTAAAACAGGACTAAAGTAGACACTAAAGAAGAACTAAATCAGGACTGAACCAGGGAATAAATAAAGGACTAAATATGAATAGATTTGTTTTCTTTAGTTTAAAGCATGGCTCAGTCTTGGTTTAGTCCTGGTTTAGTTAGTCCTGGTTCAGTCCTGGTTTAGTCCTGGTTTAGACCTGGTTTAGACCTGGTTTAGTCCTGGTTTAGTCCTTCCTGGTTTAGTCCTGGTTTAGACCTGGTTTAGACCCTGGTTTAGACCTGGTTTAGTCCTGGTTTAGTCCTGGTTTACTGGTTTAGACCTTAGACCTGGTTTAGTCCTGGTTTAGACCGTTTAGTCCTGGTTTAGACCTGGTTTAGTCCTGGTTTAGACCTGGTTTAGTCCTGGTTTAGTCCTGGTTTAGACCTGGTTTAGACCTGGTTTAGTCCTGGTTGCACCTGTGTAGCATTTATGTTATTTAAAGCTTCCTTGCCCCTCCTCAGTACTTGACCCCTGACCTCTCCCTCTCCTCCCTCTCTGTCTTCCTTCTCTCTTTCTCTCTTTTCCTCTCCTGTCTTTCCTTTTTTGGATTGGACATGTCCCTTCTTTTTCTCGTTGACAGAGTTACGGTCCCTCTCTCCGTCTGTCCCTCCTTCTCACTCTCTTTTCTCTCTCCTCCCTCTCTCCTGTCTTTCTTTTCTCGGGGTGGACTTCTCTCTTCCTCTGCTGGAGTTAGGTTTTCTCTCTCAGCTCGGTCGTTCTCCTCGGGGCGATCCATAAACGTCAAAACAAATCCCTAAAAAAAACCAAAAAGAAAAAGTGAATTCCTGGAGTTTGGCTCGTCTCCGGAGCAGGACGGGACACGAACACACGAACACACGAGAGACACGAACACACGAGAGACACGAACACACGAGAGACACGAACACACGAGAGACACGAACACACGAACACACGAGAGACACGAACACACGAGAGACACGACACACACGACACGAGACGACACGAGAGACACACGAGAGACACGAACACACGAGAGACACGAACACACGAGAGACACGAACACACGAGAGACACGAACACACGAGAGACACGAGAGACACGAACACACGAAGACACGAGAGACACGAACACACGAGAGACACGAGAGAGAACACACGAGAGACACGAGACAGACACGAG
Source organism: Boleophthalmus pectinirostris (assembly GCF_026225935.1). Classification (NCBI taxonomy): domain Eukaryota; kingdom Metazoa; phylum Chordata; class Actinopteri; order Gobiiformes; family Gobiidae; genus Boleophthalmus; species Boleophthalmus pectinirostris. The sequence goes on from NW_026570994.1 coordinate 20,422,210, forward strand.
AGACACGAACACACGAGAGACACGAGAACACGACACGAGAGAACACACGAGAGACACGAACACACGAGAGACACGACACACACGAACACACACACGAGAGACACGAGACACGAACACACGAGAGACACGACACACGAGAGAACACACGAGAGACACGAACACACGAGAGACACGAACACACGAGAGACGAACACACGAGAGACACGACACGAGAGACAGACACGAGAGACACGAACACGCGAGAGACACGACACGAGACACGAACACACGAGAGACACGAAACACGCGAGAGACACGAAACACACGAGAGACACGAGAGACACGACACGAGAGACACGAACACACGAGAGACACGACACACGACACGAGAGACAGAACACGAGAGACACGAACACGCGAGAGACACGAACACACGAGAGACACGAACACACGAGAGACACGAACACACGAGAGACACGAACACACGAGAGACACGAACACACGAGAGGACACACGAACACACGAGAGACACGAACACACGAGAGACACGAACACACGAGAGACACGAGAGACACGAACACGAGAGACACGAACACGAGAGAGACACGAACACGCGAGAGACACGAACACGCGAGAGACACGAACGACACGAGAGACACACGAACACACGAGACACGACACGAGAGACACGAACACACGAGAGACACGAACACACGAGAGACACGAACACACGAGACACACGAGAGACACGAACACACGAGAGACGACACGACACGACACGAGAGACACGAACACACGAGAGACACGAACACACGAGAGAGACACGAACACACGAACACGAGAGACACGAACACACGAACACACGAGAGACACGAACACACGAGACACACGACACACGAGAGACACGACACGAACACACGAGAGACACGAACACACGAGAGAGACACGAGACACGAACACACGAACACACGAGAGACACGAACACGAGAGACACGAACACACGAGAGACACGACACACGAGAGACACGAGACACGAACACACGAACACACGAGAGACACGAACACACGAGAGACACGAACACACGAGACGAACACACACACGAACACACGAGAGAACACACGAGAGACACGAACACGAGAGACACGAACACACGAGAGACACGAACACACGAGAGACACGAACACACGAACACACGACACGAACACACGAGACGACACGAGAACACACGAGAGACACGAACACACACGAACACACAGAGAGACACGACACGAACACACGAGAGACACGAGAGACACGAAACACGACACGAGAGACACGAACACACGAGAGAGAACACACGAGAGAGACACACGAGAGACACGACACGAGAGACACGAACACACGAGAGACACGAACACACGAGACGAGAGACACGAACACACGAGAGACACGAACACACGAGAGACACGAACACACGACGACACGAGAGACACGAGAGACACGAACACACGAGAGAGACACGAACACACGAGAGACACGAACACACAGAGAGAACACACGACACACGAGAGACACGAGAGAGACACGACACGAACACACGAGAGACACGAACACACGAGAGACACGAACACACGAGACGACACGAGAGACACGAACACACGAGAGACACGACACGAGACACGACACGAGAGACACGAACACACGAGAGACACGAAACACACGAGAGACACACACACGAGAGACACGAACACACGAGAGACACGAAACACACGAGAGACACGAGAGACACACACGAGAGACACGAACACACGAGAGACACGAGAGACACGAACACACGAGAGACACGAGAGACACGACGACACACGAGAGACACGACACGAGACACGAACACACGAGAGACACGAACACACGAGAGACACGAACACACGAGAGACACGAACACACGAGAGACGAACACACGAGAGACACGAACACACGAGACGACACACGAGAGACACGAACACACGAAGAGACACGAACACACGAGAGACACGAACACACGAGAGCACGAACACACGAGAGACACGAGAGAGACACGAGAGACGAACACACGAGAGACACGAACACACGAGAGACACGAACACACGAGAGACACGAGAGACACGAACACACGAGAGACACGAACACACGAGAGACACGAACACACGAGAGACACGAACACACGAGAGACACGAACACACGAGAGACACGAACACACGAGAGACACGACACGAGAGACACGAGACACACACGAGAGACACGACACGAACACGAACACACGAGAGACACGAACACACGAGAGACGACACACGAGAGACACGACACGAGAGACACGAACACACGAGACGAACACACGAGAGACACGAACACACGAGAGACACGAACACACGAGAGACACGAACACACGAGAGACACGAGAGACACGAACACACGAGAGACACGAACACACGAGAGACACGAGAGACACACACACGAGAGACACGAACACACGAGAGACACGAACACACGAGAGACACGAGAGACACGAACACACGAACACACGAGAGACACGAACACACGAGAGACACGAACACACGAGAGACACGAACACACGAGAGACACGAACACACGAGAGACACGAACACACGAGAGACACGAACGACACCAGGGACAAGACCTGGTTTAGACCTGGTTTAGACCTGGTTTAGTCCTGATTTAGTCCTAGTTTAGTCTTATTTTAGTCCTGGTTTAATCCTAGTTTATTCTTGTTTTAGTCCAGGTTTAGTGCTGTTTTAGTCCAGTTTTAGTCCTGGTTTAGTCCTTGTCTAGTCCTGTTTTAGTCCAGTTTTAGTCCTGGTCTAGTCCTGTTTTAGTCCTGGTCTAGTCCTGGTTTAGTCCTTGTCTAGTCCTGTTTTAGTCCAGTTTTAGTCCTGTTTTAGTCCAGTTTTAGTCCTGTTTTAGTCCAGTTTTAGTCCGGTTTTAGTCCTGGTTTAGTCTTTGTTTTATTGCAGTTTTAGTCCTGTTTTAGACCAGTTTTAGTCCTGGTTTATTCCTGGTCTAGTCCTGTTTTAGTCCTGGTCTAGTCCTGTTTTAGTCCTTGTCTAGTCCTGTTTTAGTCCAGTTTTAGTCCTGTTTTAGTCCAGTTTTAGTCCTGTTTTAGTCCTGGTTTAGTCCAGTTTTAGTCCAGTTTTAGTCCTGTTTTAGTCCAGTTTTAGTCCTGTTTTAGTCCTGTTTTAGTCCTGGTTTAGTCCAGTTTTAGTCCTGTTTTAGTCCAGTTTTAGTCCTGTTTTAGTCCTGGTTTTAGTCCAGTTTTAGTCCTGTTTTAGTCCAGTTTTAGTCCTGTTTTAGTCCAGTTTTAGTCTCTGTTTTAGTCCAGTTTTAGTCCTGGTTTAGTCCTGTTTTAGTCCTGTTTTAGTCCTGTTTTAGTCCTGTTTAGTCCGGTTTAGTCCTGTTTTAGTCCAGTTTTAGTCCTGTTTTAGTCCAGTTTTAGTCCTGTTTTAGTCCTGTTTTAGTCCAGTTTTAGTCCTGGTTTAGTCCTGTTTTAGTCCTGTTTTAGTCTCAGTTTTAGTCCAGTTTTAGTCTCAGTTTTAGTCCAGTTTTAGTCCTGGTCTAGTCCTGGTTTAGTCCTGGTTTAATCCAGTTTTAGTCCTGTTTTAGTCCTGGTTTAGTCCTGTTTTAGTCCTGGTTTAGTCCAGTTTTAGTCCTGTTTTAGTCCAGTTTTAGTCCTGTTTTAGTCCTGTTTTAGTCCAGTTTTAGTCTCTGTTTTAGTCTCTGTTTTAGTCCAGTTTTAGTCCTGTTTTAGTCCTGGTTTAGTCCTGGTTTAGTCCTGTTTTAGTCCTGGTTTAGTCCTGGTTTAGTCTCAGTTTTAGTCCAGTTTTAGTCCTGTTTTAGTCCTGTTTTACTCTCAGTTTTAGTCCAGTTTTAGTCCTGGTCTAGTCCAGTTTTAGTCTCAGTTTTAGTCCTGTTTTAGTCTCAGTTTTAGTCCAGTTTTAGTCCAGTTTTAGTCCAGTTTTAGTCTCAGTTTTAGTCTCAGTTTTAGTCTCAGTTTTAGTCCTGTTTTAGTCTCAGTTTTAGTCTCAGTTTTAGTCTCAGTTTTAGTCCAGTTTTAGTCCTGTTTTAGTCTCAGTTTTAGTCTCAGTTTTAGTCTCAGTTTTAGTCCAGTTTTAGTCCAGTTTTAGTCCGGTTTTAGTCCTGGTCTAGTCCAGTTTTAGTCTCAGTTTTAGTCCTGTTTTAGTCCTGGTCTAGTCCTGGTTTAGTCTTTGTTTTAGTCCAGTTTTAGTCCTGGTCTAGTCCCTGTCGTTAGCGTAGTGTGTTGTTGTTGATGGAGTTAGCGTTAGCATGTGGCTAACTGTGGTTCTGCCTGGGGCCTGAACTCGGTGGAGACGGAGGATTAGAGAAAAATGCTCCAAGAATGTTCCAGAAAGAGACGAGAACGAGCCGAGACACGGACATTTGTAACTGTTTATTTCTGACCCAAAAAAAAAAACCCAAAAAAAAAACCTCAGAATCCAAACTGTTTCATGATGTTTTCAGTTTGGTAAAAACACACTGGCCACGTTTACGAGATTAAAATATTTTCCTTGGAGTTTACAAGGAAATAATCATTCAGAATCAGTGTTGGGAGTAATGTATTATAAAAGTAATGTATTACAGTAATGCGTTGATTTTTGCTGTAACGCAGTAATGTAAGGCATTACGGGGGAAAAATTTTAATATTTTACTCGGTACAAATGTGTTACAATGCTTTTTTAACCTGGATTGAAGTGGTGGGTTTTTCTTCATAGAAATTCGCTAAAATCACCGTGAAATCAGCAGCGGTGAAACACCGGAGACGCGGCCAGACAGACCTTCAGTTAACCACGGGTGAAAGGACCGACCCAGAACTCTGCGCTGTTTAGACCTGGTTTAGACCTGAGTCACTTCTGGTTTAGACCTGGTTTAGACCTGGTCACTTCTGGTTTAGACCTGGTTTAGACCTGGGTCACTTCTGGTTTAGACCTGGTTTAGACCTGGGTCACTTCTGGTTTAGACCTGGTTTACAGTCGTCCCTCGCTCTAACGCGATTCACTTTTCGCTGTCTCGCTGTTTCGCTGATTTTTAGAATTTTTTTTTTTGTGCAATTTTGCATGCCTTTTGTTTTTAGTGTATGAACACATATTGCGTTCCTCCCGCTGTGTCCTGATTGGCTGAGGGACTCCTGTCTCCTGAACAGTACAGTACAGAATATGTTCAGCTGCCAAATTTAAATAAATGTTCAATCTGTATCAGTGTGATTCTGAAGTGCTGTATGTCTGCAAGTTTTCTCTCCGACAAAATCCACAACGTCGACGAAATGTTCTGCACCGACAAAGTCTCCTGCGCTCACACCCAAAAGACAGAGGACGATGCAAACCATCGCACAAAAAGTTGGACTTCTGGACACGTTG
>NW_026570994.1:20428091-20430591 GCF_026225935.1 Boleophthalmus pectinirostris
AAACTCCAGAGCACAAATGTGTCAGAGTCGTCGGTGTCACTCGCTCGATGATCCTGAACTAAGTGTCTTGCTCAGGGACACGACAACAGTGCGTCAGCGAGGAACAAACCCGGTACTTTCCACGAACAAAAAACAGCGATGTCACCTGCTTGTTTCTATGGCGACGTCACCGCTCTGCCCGGAATGTTCCGCAGTGTGACTTTAAACAGCTCCACTTTAAACACATTTATTTACTTACAGGTGCTCAAAAACACCTCGAAAAACAACATTCTGAAGCTGGAAAGGTGTAAAGCCGCACTGTGAAACATTCCACACCAAGCTGTAACATCTCCATGGAGACAAATCGTGAGAAAAGTTACACAGTGGAGCTTTAAGTTTCATTTTTTTCTACAAATACAAAACGAAAAACTGTGGATTCTTTCTCTCGTAAACGTAAAATGTAAAATAAAATTAACAACCAATTAAATTTCAAGTTAAAGCTGCATTGCGTGACTTTCTATCTCCATGGAGACCAAACCGGGGCAAGTTCCAGGTCAGATCTGCGGAGAGGCGAGCCAGCTCCACTTTACGTTTATTCACTTACAGGTGCGGATTTTATTGCTCAAAAACACCTTGAAAAAACATCATTCTGAAGCTGGAAAGGTTTAAAGCCGCACTGTGAAACATTCCAGACCAAGCGGTAACATCTCCATGGAGACAAACGCCAGAAAAGTTACACAGGCAGCTTTAAGTTTCATTTTTTTTCTGCAAATACAAAACGAAAGATCGAACGAAAAACGTAAAATATTACATTTATATGAACAGCTGATTAAATTTCAAGTTAAAGCTGCATTGCGTGACTTTCTATCTCCATGGAGACCAAACCGGAGCAAGGTACAGGTCAGATCTGCGGAGAGGCGAGCCCGCTCACAGTCAGAATGTTGGGGTTTTTCGAGTGATTTTTGAGCGATAAAACCAGCTGTAATTGAAAAAAAAAACCCAGAAAAGTTCCACAGTGTAGCTTTAAGATGGCGTGAGTTTGTGGACGGCGTCGTGGATTTACGTCGTTCTTGTCGTGTTCGGAGCGTTTGGAGTCCGTGTTCTCACAGTGAAGTAAAAGTTGGAGCTCGCACAAACACGACACCGACGTCACGACACGGAGCGGGGCTGGAATGTACGCTCCGGAGGGACGGCTGCGTCACTCTGCCCCGCGTCCCCCCGGAGGATGGGAAATGACACCACAGCTCAGACTCCGGGGAGAAGAAAAACAGAGAGAAAAAAAAAAGAGGAGAGAAAAAAACTGAGAGGGTTTGTAAACATGGACAGAGAGAACAGAGAGCATGCTGGGTACTAGAGTCACAAGAAATAGTCAGGAGGATTCAAAATACTACTACTACTACTACTACTACTACTACTATGAATGTAATGATGAGAACTACAAAAGAAAGTCATTTTAATACAATCTATACTCGACTAAAGTAAAGCTACTACAACTACTACTAGTACTACTACTACTGCTACTACTACTACTTCTACTACTGCTATTACTACTATGACTGCTACTATGACTACTACTACTACTACTACAACTGCTACTACTGCTACTACTACTACTACTACTACTACTACTACTTCTACTACTGCTACTACAATTACTACTACTACAACTACTACTACTGCTACTAGTACTACTGCTACTACTACTACTGCCACTACAATTACTACTACTACTACTACTACTACTACTACTACTGCTACTAGTACTACTTCTACTACTGCTACTATTACTACTACTGCTACTGCTACTACTACGATTACTACTACTACTACTACTACTACTACTACTACTACTACTACTACTACTACTACTACTTCTACATGTATTTGTATTTCCAGAGAATCACAGAGATAAAGTTCCATAGTGTGTCTTTATTCCAGATGACGCTGTATACAGTGTTTTAACGCTGTGATGTTTTTGTGATGTTTTTGTGATGTTTTTGTGATGTTTTTGTGATGTTTTTGTGATGTTTTGGTTGTGATGTTTTTGTGATGGTTTTGTGATGTTTTGTGATGTTTTTGTGATGGTTTTGTGATGTTTTTGTGATGTTTTTGTGATGTTTTTGTGATGTTTTGTGATGGTTTTGTGATGGTTTTTGTGATGTTTTGTGATGTTTTTGTGATGTTTTTGTGATGTTTTTGTGATGTTTTTGTGATGTTTTGTGATGGTTTTTGTGATGATTTTGTGATGGTTGTGATGGTTTTGTGATGTTTTTTGTGATTTTTTGTGATGATGTTTTTTGTGATGATTTTGTTTTGATTTTGTGATGTTTTTGTGATGGTTTTTGTGATGTGTTTTGTGATTTTGTGTGATGGTTTTGTGATGTTTTTTGTGATGTTTTGTGATGTTTTGTTTTTTGTGATGTTTGTGATGTTTTTGTGCTGAGTTTGTGATGTTTTTGTGATGTTTTTGTGATGGTTGTGATGGTTTTGTGATGATTTTGTGATGATTTTGTGATGGTTT
>NW_026570994.1:20443091-20457617 GCF_026225935.1 Boleophthalmus pectinirostris
CTTACAGAAAACAAGTGGTAAAACTTAGGGACACAGACTAAACCAAAACACAAGTTCCCCAAATTAAACCACATAAACCCACAAACAGAATCAAGTGACCAAATCAAAAAAAGGCACAAAACAGAACTAAACTAAACTACACACACACGAAACAAAATGGCAGACTGTCCACCAAGACCAGCAGCCCCGAACAGGTGCTGGTCGTCTCCTTAAATAGGGGGAGGTGGCTGCAGGTGAAGTGGGCGTCGACCTGCCCCACCAATCACGGACCAGGGCTCGTGCAGCAGGAATCAAGAGAACTAAGGCCTGGGGCCGTAACAGCCAATATATGCAGTTAAAATGAATATTAAAATGCAAAATTATGTTGTAATACATAGTGAGTGTGTTTACATGCACATCAATAACCCGGTTATGATCGGGTTTTTTGAATATCCCGGTTTCTTGATGGTGCATGTAAACGCAGTAACCCGGTTATGGCAGTGTCCCGGTTATGAGAAACTGAGTTACTGTAGCTGGTTTATTCCGGTAGTACCCGGGATACTGTGGCATGTAAACGCAGTATCCCGATTACTGCAACATAAAGTTGAGTCACATGCGTCCAAAAGACACTTTCCAGTCTTTTCAGTGACACTGAGTTCATTAACAATTTTCTCCTACTTCAGCGCAGAATAGTGACGTTTGTGTCTTGTTGATGACGTGTAGGTGGATGAATGCGCTTTGGCCGTTCAGACTGAAGTCACATGTCAAAAGATCAGATATGTATCAGTTTCAGGACCACATGTCCAAGTGTCCTGGGTCACATTTGAAAAAATCGGATCTGTGTGGTTCAGACTGACATTAAAAGATCAGATACAGCAGGAGTGTCAAACTCATGTTGTTCCGGGGGCCATATCCAACCGACTTTGATCCCAAAGTGTCCGGATCAGAAAACTCATGTCATATAAACCCCAAAAACACCAATAAATTCAAATATTTGTGCAGAGAAACAAAAATCTATTACAGAAATCTTTTTTTAATTGATGAACTGTTTCTTTTACAAAACATTATAATATTATGAACAACCTGAAACTTTAAGAAAAATGTAATTTCAACACATGAACTTGTCTGTAAACAGGAATAAGTCCGTTTTTCTTGTAAAATCCTGCACTCAGCTCCACTTTTCTCATGTTGGACATTTTTCTGATGAGGGTGTCACGGTCAACAGTCAAAACGATCGTCCTTTAAGAGCGTTTGGAAAGAGACAAGTCTTCATTTGTGCTGCTCTGGTGGGAGGGGCCACGTACAGAGACGCTGGAGACGCTGCTGTGATAAACACCACAGAAAATTAACAAGATTTTAATAGAAAATATAATTTAAAATATTTTAGTAGAAAATCAGCTGAGGGCCAGATTAAAGGTCTTGGAGGGCCGGATCTGGCCCCCGGGCCGTATGTTTGACACCTGTGAGATACAGGAACATAGAAGCTGCAGACTGAACGCAGCCTTTGTCACGATGTGCGTTTGGTTTGGTAAACGTGCAGAGGCTGAAATATCACTGCAAAACCAGAAAAGAAAAATCTGAACCTACTTCCTTCACTTTTTTCACAGTTTTGTGTAAAGTGCCAGAGGAAGTTCTCTTAAAGAAGAGGTTCTCAAACTGTGGGTGAGGGTCCAAAAAAGGGGCACAGCGTGTTTCAGTGCAGTTTGTTTGACTTTGTATGAGGTCGATCATTATGACTTGATCATTTTGTAAGTAGCTGAAACTGTGAGCACCTCTGATCTATTCTTTCTTTTTCTTTTATGAATTACTTATTAATTTGTGAATTGTAATTGGTCTAATAAAAAAAAAAACAGATGTCACAGTAGCGTTCGGTTGCGTTCGTCACGTTCGTCGCACCAACGTTTCCAACCTGCTGCCTGTAAGTGACGTTAAAGATCCGATTAGATTCCCGTCCCCCCGTGGAAAACTTTGGCAGGTTGTGAAGACGCTGCTGCTGCTGCTGCTGCTGAATCCACGGTTTTATCACATGCCCAGTGTCGGGAAACTACGCTGGAATTCGTCATCCGTGTGTTTCCAGCGTCTTCTCGTAAGCGCAGAGCCTGGGCATTGGTCCTTTTGGTTAGAATTTTACCTCCCGCATGGACTAAAACTGCATTACTTTTATTTTTGAGGTGTTTTTTAATGACATTGTTTGTTCGGCAGCGTCACTTTTTCATTGCTTAGTCATAAAATAAAGTCTTTCCAGTCAAACCAGCTCGTCAAAACAATAATATTTACAGATTTTTATAAAGAAATACAATTGATTTTACGCAGAATTGATCTTTTTGGCCCTTCGCAATATTTTGTTTCTCTTGTGGCCCCATGGAAAAAAATAATTGTCCCACCTGCTTTAACAAAAATGATCAAGTTCAACATTTGTGATTTTTACCTTTTGGATATTTCACGGTCAGTTTTGGGAAGGTGACTTTTAAAATGTAGTTTGTAACGAAATCCATTAAATTACTTAAAGTGAGTAATGTAATCTGATTACTTTGGATTACTTGATTTGCTGTAGAGAAGCAAAGACGAGGAAATCTTCACATAAGAATGTTTTGTCTGATAAAAGAAAATAAAAAGCCCAGATTTTACTGAACCAGATTAAAAATATTATTGATAGAAGAAGAGGAGACACGGTCCACGCAGCAGGATTTAGACCTGGTTTAGACCTGTTTTTAGACCTGGTTTAGACCTGGTTTGGACCTGGGTTTGGTCCTGGTTTAGACCTGGTTTAGACCTGGTTTAGACCTGGTTTGGACCTGGGTTTAGTCCTGGTTTAGACCTGGTTTGGTTTAGACCTGGTTTGGACCTGGTTTAGTCCTGGTTTTAGACCTGGTTTAGACCTGGTTTTAGATCCAGTTTAGTCCTGGTTTTAACCTGGTTTAGACCTGGTTTAGACCTGGTTTAGTCCTAGTTTAGACCTGGTTTAGTCCTAGTTTAGACCTGGTTTAAACCTGGTTTAGACCTGGTTTGATCCTAGTTTAGACTTAGTTTAGACCTGGTTTAGTCCTGGTTTAGACCTGGTTTAGACCTGGTTTAGACCTGGTTTAGTCCTGGTTTAGACCTGGTTTAGACCTGGTTTAGTCCTGGTTTAGACCTGGTTTAGACCTGGTTTAGTCCTGGTTTGGATCTGGTTTGGACCTGGATTTAGTCCTGATTTAGTTTTAGTTTAGACCTGGTTTAGTCCTAGTTTAGACCTGGTTTAAACCTGGTTTAGACCTGGTTTGATCCTAGTTTAGACTTAGTTTAGACCTGGTTTAGTCCTGGTTTAGACCTGGTTTAGACCTGGTTTAGTCCTGGTTTAGACCTGGTTTAGACCTGGTTTAGACCTGGTTTAGTCCTGGTTTAGACCTGGTTTAGACCTGGTTTAGACCTGGTTTAGACTTGGTTTAGTCCTGGTTTGGATCTGGTTTGGACCTGGATTTAGTCCTGATTTAGTTTTAGTTTAGACCTGGTTTAGTCCTAGTTTAGACCTGGGTTTAGTCCTGGTTTAGTCCTGGTTTAGACCTAGTTTAGACCTGGTTTTAGACCTGCTTTAGACCAGGTTTGGACCTGGGTTTAGACCTGGTTTTAGATCCAGTTTAGTTCTGGTATTAGTCCTGGTGGTTTAGTCCTGGTTTAGACCTGGTTTTAGACCTGGTTTAGTCCTGGTTTAGTTTCCTGCAATGAGTGGAATTGCCGAGGGAAAAAAAAAAGCGGAATAAAAAGGTTTTTGCGACTTCTGTTCAGATAAACGCAGCTTCAAACTCAAAACTGGAAGCAGACTGGACAAACGTCAAAATAAAACACCTAAACATGAACCGTGACGTTCTGTAAAGAGCTCACTGGAGGAAACATCAGCGCAGCAGCAGAACCATAACCCCCCTCAGCCTCTGTCCGCCTCCTCCTCCTCTTCACCGGCGTCTAATATCAAACCGTGCACTCACATGTCTCCGGTCGTGCGTCGGTTTGCCTCCTCGTTATTTTAATTGAGTGATTATTGCGGTTCAATGACAGACTCCAGCCCCTTGAAAAGTCTTTACAGTAAACAGGACCTGGCTGCGGCTCACAGGAGACTCTCTGCTCTGGGGCGTGTTCCTCGGAAAATACCAATATTATTATTATTATGAAAATGATTTACAGTCGGATAATGGAATGATGAACGGCTGTGGGAAACACTCTGGGTGCTGAAAACTTAAAGAAGAAACTGGTGATAAATCGTAAAGTAAAGTAAAAGTTTCTTCGCCGTTTGTAATGAAATTAAGTTATAATGTCACAAAACTGGAAGATGTTTGCGAAAGTAACTGACAAAATCAGTTTTCTTCATTTAAGACGTCATTGTTATTCTTTACTTTTATAAATTGTGGATTAATTTGTGTATTATAATTTGTCTAATTTAATAAAACTGAAAGACGTTTGGAAAAATGCAAATGACTTTCCTTTGGGCTCTAGTAAATCTGACAAAAACTGAGAAAATATTTAGGTTTTCTTCATCTACATGTCATTGTTTTTACAAATTGACAATAATTTGTTTTATAATTTGTCTAATTTAATAATACCGGAAAAATGCTTTTTGAGTATCCCGGTTTCTTGATGGTGCATGTAAACGCAGTAACCCGGTTATGGCAGTGTCCCGGTTATTAGAAACCGAGTTACTGTAGCTGGTTTATTCCGATAATAACCGCGATACTTGTGACATGTAAACGCAGTATCCTGGTTACTGCAACATAAAGTTGAGTCACATGCGTCCAAAAGACACTTTCCAGCCTTTCACCACAACAGTAGTGACATAAATAAATTGACCAACATAAATAAAAGTGACCAAACGAGTGAAATGACTGTAAAATAAAGAGCTGCGCTAAACCTGCACTCGTACGACCTGCACTCGTGTGACGCTGAAAAACTAAAACATGAACTATCTCCTGTACAACACACACACAGAACAAACTCACTATCATCAGCACCTCTTCTGTCACAGAAATAACACACATAATCCACAGAGTCGAGTCATTTAGTCCAAAAGAAACTGATCACATCAGCGGCGCAAGGAGCGAGTTGTTTTTATCGCCGCTAACAGTTTATGCTAATTAGCCAAACGGTCTTAAGTTTCGTTTCTGTAAAACGTAAACAAATGTGATCAGAGCTGAATGATCTGATCAAACGGGCTGATGTGTCTATAGTGTTTATGGTTTATATGTTGTAAAGTTGAGTTTATTTATGCAGAAGATTTTAATGAAGAATCTGCACAGTGGATTGTGGGAAATCTCGTAGCTCCTTAGCTTCTTATGCTAAAGGAGCTCACGGTTTGTATTTTTCCTGGTTTATTAAATTGATTTAAGTTAATTTTTGCACCTGTGCATTTGTAAGATTATGTCAAGAAACCGGGACACTCCATTTGATCATGTACACGCGGATATGAGTGTCCCGGTTTCTCAGTGCGCATGTAAACACAGTAACACGAACACTGACAGAACCGGGACATGGATCATAACCGGGTTATTGATGTGCATGTAAACACAGTGAAAATCCTGCGCAGCTCCTTTAACAGTTCTACTTTTTGTCAAAATTACATCACAGCGTTTATCTAAAATAGCCCGAATGCCTTAAACGTGTTCCATATTTTCGCAGTTAGAGAATTCGCACAAAAACATGGACTTTTACTGTAATCGTTTAAGAAGAAGTGAGTCTCTGCCAAGGAAAACAAATGATCCTTCTCCCAGTTCACCGCTTTCTGGGACGAGGCCAGAGGGAAGCGGAACGTCCCTTTAACGTGACGTGGGTTCGGGGGATTGTTTTCGAGTTATTTCACGATAAGAGGTTTTTTTCTGTTGCAAAATGACTAATGTGTAATTGTGGATTGAAAAGGTGAAATGACTGTAATTTTCTACTTTAGTTTCAGCCCGAGACGTTCGGATCCTGACGGCCGTTTGGAAGTTTAGACAAGTTCATTTGACGCTAGAGACGGAATTCTTCAGCCTGATCTTCTGCGTTTAAAGGGGCACTGTGGAGCTTTTGGTCTGGAATGTTCCGCAGTGTGACTTTAAACAGCTCGACTTTACGTTTATTCGGTTACAGGTGGTTTTACAGCTCGAAAATACAGAGAAAAACAAAAACAAAAGGCGTTCTGACTGTGAGCGGCGTCGCCTCTCCACAGATCTGACCCGTAACCTTGGTCTGGTTTGGGATCCGTGGCGATAGAAAGGTTTAATGCCGTACTGCGGAACATTCCAGACAAAGGGGGAACAACGCTTACTCCGACAAACCCCCACTCTGACATTACGTCATTCAGACATGATTAAACCAGGTCTAAACCAGGTCTAAACCAGGTCTAAAACCAGGTCTAAACCAGGTCTAAACCAGGTCTAAACCAGGTCTAAACCAGGTCTAAACCAGGTCTAAAACCAGGTCTAAACCAGGACTAAACCAGGTCTAAACCAGGTCTAAAAACAAGACTAAACCAGGACTAAAATTAGGACTAAACCAGGTTTAAAAGCAGGACTAAACCAGGACTAAAAGTAGGTTTAGTTCTGATTTTGTTGTGGTTTTAGTCCTGTTTTTAGACCAGGTTTTAGTTCTAGATTAGTCCTGGTTTAGACTAAAAACAGGTCTAAACTAGAACTAAAACCAGCTCTAAAATCAGGTCTAAACCAGAACAAAAAACAGGACTAAACCAGATCTAAACCAGGTCTAAACCAGGACTAAAACAGGACCAAACCAGGACTAAAAACAGGACTAAACCAGGTCTAAAAACAGAACTAAAAGTTGGTCTAAACCAGGTCCAAACCAGGTCTAAAATAGGCCTAAAACAGGACTAAAAGCAGGTTTAAACCAGGACTAAAACAGGACTAAAAACAAGACTAAACCAGGACTAAACCAGAGCTAAAACCAGATCTAAACCAGGACTAAACCAGAAGTAAAATTAGGACTAAACCAGGACTAAAAACAGAACCAAAACTAGGTCTAAACCAGGTCAAACTCAGCACTAAAACCAAGACTAAACCAGGACTAAAACCAGGATCAATCCAGGTCTAAACTAGAACTAAAACCAGGACTATACCAGGTCTAAACCAGGTCTGAACCAGAAGTAAAATTAGGACTAAACCAGGACTAACACCATTTCTAAACCAGGATTAAAATCAGGTCTAAACCAGATCTAAACCAGGTCTAAACAAGGACTAAAACCCGGAGTAAACCAGGTCTGAAAACAGAGCTAAACCAGAACTAAAATCAGGATCAAACCAGGACTAAACCAGACCAAAAAAACAGGTCTAAACCAGGACTAAACTAGAAATAAAACCAGGACCAAACCAGAAGTAAAATTAGGTCTAAACCAGGACTAAAACCAGGACTGAACCAGAACTAAACCAGGTCTAAACCAGGACCAAACCAGATTTAAACCAGGACTAAATCAGGACTAAACCAGATCTAAACCAGGACTAAAAAGAAGACTAAACCAGGACTAAAAGCAGGACTAAAAGCAGGACTAAAACCAGGACTGAACCAGAACTAAACCAGGACTAAACCAGATTTAAACCAGGACTAAACCAGGACTAAACCAAGACTAAACCAGGTCTAAACCAGGATTAAACCAGGTCTAAATCAAGACTAAACTAGGACTAAAACTAGGTCTAAACCAGGATTAAACCTTGACTAAACCAGGTCTACACCAGGAATAAACCAGGACTAAAACCAGGTCTAAATCAAGACTAAAACCAGGACTAAACCAGGTTTAAACCAGGACTTATCCAGGTCTAAACCAGACTAAACCATGGAAATATTGTCCGTGAAAAAAGCGCCGCCACAACTGAATAATAATAATTTTTAAAAAAAGGTCAAAATAATTCCCTCGTGAGTCAGAATAATAAAAACACGTGGAGTTGGCGGATGTTGTTTAAATATTTGAGAGAAACAGCAGGTCGGAGTAAATATTTCTGCGTGATATTTTGCCGACGCAGCACATTACACAGGACTAAACCAGGACTAAACCAGGACTAAACCAAGACTAAACCAGGACTAAACCAGACTAAACCAAGACTAAACCTAAACCAGGACTAAACCAGACTAAACCAGGACTAAACCAAGACTAAACCAGGACTAAACCAGGATAAACTAAACCAGGACTAAACCAGGACTAAACCAGACTAAACCAGGACTAAAACTAAACCAGGACTAAAACCAGGACTAAACCAGGACTAAACCAGGACTAAACCAGGATTAAACCAGGACTAAACCAGGTTAAACCAGGAAAACCAAACCAGGTCTAAACCAGGACTAAACCAGGATTAAACCCAGGACTAAACCAGGATTAAACCAGGAACCAGGATTAAACCAGGACTAAACCAGGACAAAAAACCAAGACTAAAACCAGGACAAAACCAAGACAAAACCAAGACTAAACCAGGACTAAACCAGAAGTAAATTAGGACTAAACCAGGACTAAAAACAGAACCAAACTAGGTCTAAACCAGGTCAAACTCAGCACTAAAACCTAAGGACTAAACCAGGACTAAAACCAATCCAGGTCTAAACTAGAATAAAAACCAGGACTAACAGGTCTAAACCAGTCTGAACAGAATAAAATTAGGACTAAACCAGGACTAAACCATTTCTAAACCAGGATTAAATCAGTCAAACCAGATCTAAACCAGGTCTAAACAAGGACTAAAACCCGGAGTAAACCAGGTCTGAAAACAGAGCTAAACCAGAACTAAAATCAGGATCAAACCAGGACTAAACCAGACCAAAAAAACAGTCTAAAAACTAAACCAGGACTAAACCAGGACTAAAACAGAAATAAAACCAGGACTAAACCAGAAGTAAAAGGTCTAAACCAGGACTAAACCAGAAACCAGACCTAAACCAGGTCTTAAACCAGGACTAAACCAGATTTAAACCAGGACTAAATCAGGACTAAACCAGATCTAAACCAGGACTAAAAGAAGACTAAACCAGACTAAAACCAGGACTAAAAGCAGACTAAAACAGGACTACTAACCAGACTAAACCAGGACTAAACCAGACTAAACCAGGACTAAACCAGGACTAAACCAAGACTAAACCAGGTCTAAACCAGGATTAAACCAGGTCTAAATCAGGACTAAAACTAGGACTAAAACTAGGTCTAAACCAGGATTAAACCTTGACTAAACCAGGTCTACACCAGGAATAAACCAGGACTAAAACCAGGTCTAAATCAAGACTAAAACCAGGACTAAACCAGGTTTAAACCAGGACTTATCCAGGTCTAAACCAGACTAAACCATGGAAATATTGTCCGTGAAAAAAAGCGCCGCCACAACTGAATAATAATAATTTTTAAAAAAAGGTCAAATAATTCCCTCGTGAGTCAGAATAATAAAAACACGTGGAGTTGGCGGATGTTGTTTAAATATTTGAGAGAAACAGCAGGTCGGAGTAAATATTTCTGCGTGATATTTTGCCGACGCAGCACATTACACAGGACTAAACCAGAACTAAACCAGGACTAAACCAAGACTAAACCAGGACTAAACCAGACTAAACCAGACTACTAAACCAGGACTAAACCCAAGACTAAACCAGGACTAAACCAGACTAAACCAGGACTAAACCAAGACTAAACCAGGACTAAACCAGGACTAAACCAAGACTAAACCAGGACTAAACCAAGACTAAACCAGGACTAAACCAGGACTAAACCAGGACTTAAACCAGGACTAAACCAGGTCTAAAACCAGGACTAAACCAGGACTAAACCAGGATTAAACCAGGACTAAACCAGGTCTAAACCAGGACTAAACCAGGATTAAACCCAGGACTAAACCAGGATTAAACCAGGTCTAATCCAGGATTAAACCAGGACTAAACCAGGACAAAACCAAGACTAAACCAGGACAAAACCAAGACAAAACCAAGACTAAACCAGGACTAAACCAGGATTAAACCAGGATTAAACCTCAACTAAACCAGGACCAAAACCAGGACAAACCGTGAAAATATTGTCCGTGAAAAAAACTCAATAATAATAATTTTTTTAAAAAGGTCAAAATAATTCCCTCGTGAGTCAGAATAATAAAAACACGTGGAGTTGGCGGATGTTGTTTAAATATTTGAGAGAAACAGCAGGTCGGAGTAAATATTTCTGCGTGATATTTTGCCGACGCAGCGCATTACACAGTCCGTCTCTTTATTTCCCCGTCTGCGCGAGCGCCGATATGTGACACTCA
Source organism: Boleophthalmus pectinirostris (assembly GCF_026225935.1). Lineage (NCBI taxonomy): Eukaryota > Metazoa > Chordata > Actinopteri > Gobiiformes > Gobiidae > Boleophthalmus > Boleophthalmus pectinirostris. The sequence continues at coordinate 20,453,291 of NW_026570994.1, forward strand.
GGTGCGCTTCGCTGTTGGCCAAACAAAACCCTCGTCGCCATGGAGCTGCCGCGGCCCAACACCCCTTTGAAGCCGGCGCAAGTAGGCCACCGCTCGCCGCGCCGAAAACACCCCGGCCGCCGCGCATCTCCAACGTAAACAGCGGTAAACTTTAGCACGTGAGCTCAGCGCCCCGCACAATCCGCGTCGCTCGCAGAAATCCTCTCCCGGTTCTACCATAACATTTACTCTGGCGGGAGACTTGCAGGAGCGGCTCAGATTTTAGCACTTTGTCGCCAAAATCGTCAACATGCCTCGAGAAAGACGCGGAGCTGAGCGGAGCGGGGGATTCTGGGAAAAGGAGGGCGGGCGGGCGGAGCGCGGGGTCAATCATACGCGCCGTGCGAACTCCCGGACGATTCACTGCGGGGAGATAAATCAAATGTTTTGGGTCAGAGGCTCGGGACGGTTTACAGGTCAGGGACAGCGGCCAGAAAGTACAAAACTTAAAATATACTTCAAAATAATAGTACTCGAGTAGAAGTACAAGGTAGAAGTACAAGAAATAACTTAAAGCTGCAGTGTCGGGTTAATTTCGCATTTCGTTTTTAGGTTTTAGTTCTGGTTTAGTTCTAGTTTTAGTTTTGTTTTTAGTCCTGGTTGAGTCCTGATTTTAGTCCTGGTTTAGATCTGGTTTAGTCCTGATTTAGTCCTGGTTTAAATCTGGTTTAGTCCTGGTTTAGTCCTGGTTTAATCCTGGTTTAGTCCTGGTTTAGTCCTGGTTTCTGGTTTAGTCTGGTTTAGACCTGGTTTAGTCCTGGTTTAGTCCTGGTTTTAGTTCAGGTTTAGACCTGGTTTAGTCCTGGTTTAGTCCTGGTTTTAGTTTCTGGTTTAGACCTGGTTTAGTCCTGGTTTTAGTCCTGGTTTACTGGTTTAGACCTGGTTTAGTCCTGGTTTAGACTTTCCTGGTTTAGTGGTTTACCTGGTTTAGACCTGGTTTAGTCCTGGTTTCTGGTTAGTTCTGGTTGGTTTAGACCTGGTTTAGACCTGGTTTGGTTTAGTTCCTGGTTTAGTCCTGGTTTAGACTGGTTTAGACTGGTTTTAGTCCTGGTTTTAGTTCACCTGGTTTAGACCTGGTTTAGTCCTGGTTTTAGACCTGGTTTAGACCTGGTTTAGACCTGGTTTAGACCTGGTTTAGTCCTGGTTTAGACCTGGTTTAGACCTGGCACCAAGAGCTTTTGGAGGCACTGTCGTTCTTCTCTCTCTTCGAGGAGCCAGTGCCTTTTTTTGGCCTGTGCCATAAAAACAGGTCGAGGAATTGACAAACTGCACTGAAAGTGTTTTCTGTTTTTTTATTTTGTTTTATTTTTATATCAAACAGGAAACATTAAATCTCTGGTAGTGGCAATACTTTTCAGTTTTGCATTTGGTGTGATTAGATTTTTCAGTTGAGATTTACACTGAACACTTCACTGTTGAATTCAGTTCATTAAGTCAAATTCGAAGACGTAACAAACTGCACTGAAATTGTTTTTTCTTTTTTTTCTTTTTTGGAGTGAGATTCTCCAAAGGAAGAAGAATAAACATGGACTTGGACTTGGACTCGAGTCCTGCTCCTGTGTAAAAAAACTACATTTGAATTTGAATTCATTCATTTGTTTCCGTATAAAACTCATGCGATTTCTGCAGTTAAGACTTTTTATTTTTGCCCAGTCCTAATTTTCATTTGCTATTTTTTGTGTTTTGTTGACTTTTTATTGACTTTACAGCACTTTGGAGACTTTGTGTTGGTAAAATGTGTCGTATAAATAAAGTTGGACTGGATTTTTAGATTGTTAGAAAACAGGTTAAGTATATTTTCGTTTGAACTTTGATCTATTTTGATCTATTTTGATCTATTTTGATCTATTTTGAGTTCTGTTTCTCTTTAAACACATGTACAGCCTCCCACTCACGAGGCCTTTGAGCGTTTCTTCCGTGTGCGTTTTCTGTCGGACATTTCGCAGACGTCGTCGGCGTTTCAGAATGACATCACGAGGGGCTCAAGGGTCAAATGCTCAGACGGGCCGCGGGTAACATCCCCGCGCCGCCGCACTCCAGACGCTTCCTCCTTTGTCTGGGGTCAGAGGTCGGAGGTCGGACGTCTTGATTACATCACGGCCCGCGAGAAAAACAACAAAAACGTTTAGCGGTGTCCATGGCGACGAGGACGTGGGCGAGGGCGGCTTGTTAAGAGCGTCGATCCGAAAACCAAAACAAGACGCAGGAGACGAGGGGGACGGAAACGTCAACGGTTTCCATGGAAACGCAGGAAGTTTCACACCAGACCTTTCCACCTGTCAATCAAAATGTGTTTTAAAATCCTCTCCTCAAAAATGTGTGATTTCAAGAGTTGGAATCATTTTGTAACTTTTATGACTAAACAAGAACTAAACCAGGTCTAAACCAGGACTAAACCAGGACTAAACCAGGTCTAAAACCAGGACTAAACCAGGACTAAACCAGGACTAAACCAGGTCTAAAACCAGGACTAAACCAGGACTAAACCAGGTCTAAACCAGGTCTAAACCAGGTCTAAACCAGGTCTAAAACCAGGTAAAACCAGGACTAAACCAGGTCTAAAACCAGGACTAAACCAGGACTAAACCAGGTCTAAACCAGGTCTAAACCAGGTCTAAACCCAGGTCTAAACCAGGTCTAAACCAGGACTAAACCAGGACTAAACCAGGACTAAACCAGGTCTAAACCAGGACTAAACCAGGACTAAAACCAGGTCTAAACCAGGTCTAAAAACAGGAAACAGGTCTAACCAGGTCTAAACAGGACTAAACAGGTCTAAACCAGGACTAAACCAGGTCTAACACCAGGACTAAAATCAGGTCTAAACCAGGACTAAATTCAGGACTAAACCAGGACTAAACCAGGTCTAAACCAGGACTAAAATCAGGTCTAAACCAGGACTAAACCAGGACTAAAATCAGGGCTAAACCAGGACTAAACCAGGACTAAAATCAGGACTAAACCAGGACTAAAATCAGGGCTAAACCAGGACTAAACCAGGACTAAACCAGGACTAGACCAGGGACTAAAAACTAGGTCCAAATCAGGTTTAAACCAGGACTAATAACAGATCTAAACCAGGTCTAAAAACAGGTCTAAGCCATGGACTAAACCAGAGCCAAACCAGGACTAAACCAAGGACTAACCCAGGACTAGATCTAAACCAGGTCCAACAGGTGTTACACTGTAAAAGTAAAAGTACAAAAACTACTCCTGTTTACCTCTCGAAATCCTTCAGAGTATTCCCAGCCCACATATTCCCGGTCCTGGTCCCGGTCCTGGTCCTGGTCCCAGTCCTGGTCCCAGCCCACATATTCCCGGTCCTGGTCCCGGTCCTGGTCCTGGTCCTGGTCCCAGTCCTGGTCCCGGTCCTGGTCCCGGTCCTGGTCCCGGTCCCGGTCCTGGTCCCAGCCCACATACTCCCGGTCCTGGTCCGGTCCTGGTCCCGGTCCTGGTCCCGGTCCTGGTCCTGGTCCTGGTCCTGGTCCCGGTCCTGGTCCCGGTCCGGTCCGGTCCTGGTCCCGGTCCTGGTCCCGGTCCTGGTCCCGGTCCTGGTCCCGGTCCTCTCCGGTTCTTGGAGCAGGTTCAGAGGTCGCGGGTGGAGGCGCGGGGGTCAGGTGCTGCTGGGAAAGGCGGCGGGCAAACTGAGGGCGGACATGTTGGCGCTGCCGTGGCGTTCACACATTCCTGCTTCACTTCCTGTCCATCACGGCAGACGCTGGGAATGCCGTCGCCGTGGAGACGCAGGCAAGACCGTGTCAAAACAGAGCGGAGCCGCCAGGTACAAGCGCACTTTGTTCTGGGCTTCCTCCCGCTGCGGGCGCCATTTTGAGGACTTTTACCTGTCAAAAAGGAGAGGATTTGGTTTGTTCAAGTTCAACAGAGTAGTTTTTTTGGGTTTTTTTTAAAAGATGCACTACGTAACTTTACTCAGCATTACTCGAGTAGGATTAAAAGTATGAACTAAACCAGGACTAAAACAGGTCTAAACAGGGATTAAACTAGGACTAATCCAGGTCTAAACCAGGTCCAAACCAGGTCTAAACAAGGACTGAACCAGGTCTAAACCAGGTCTAAACAAGGACTAAACCATGACTAAACCAGGTCTAAACCAGGTCTAAACAAGGACTAAACCAGGTCTAAACCAGGACTAAACCAGGTCTAAACCAGGTCTAAACAAGGACTAAACCAGGACTAAACTAAACCAGGACTAAAAACAAGGACTAAACCAGGTCTAAACCAGGTCTAAACAAGGAGGTCTAAACCAGGTCTAAAACCAGGTCTAAAC
>NW_026570994.1:20458117-20470617 GCF_026225935.1 Boleophthalmus pectinirostris
CCCGTAAACATAATACAAGGGTTAAACTCCACACACCTTCACTAGAATCATTTGGATCATTTCAGTCCTGGAACTGACCATTTCTACTGAACTAAAGGTAAAAGGAGCCGTTCTCATGACATCACGAGGTGGAACAGAGCACAAAACACAAGTCCAGGTCTGTTTTTGAGGAGGGAACATCATTAGAACATGACTTAAAGATGCACTGTGTAACTTTTTTGGTGGGAGGTTCGTCACCTGCTTGTGTCCGTGGATGGAGAAGTTATTGTTTTGGCTAAAATAAACCACAATATTGAATTAAACATCCATCCATCCATTTTCTTCAGCTTATCCAGGGCCAAGTCGTGGAGGCAGCAGTTGAAGCAGGAACTCCTAGACTTCCTTCACCCCGAACACTTCCTCCAGCTCCTCCAGGAGAATCCCAAGGTGTTCCCAGGCCAGACCAGAGACATAGTCCACGTTCAGACTGCAGGGCTTAACGCTCAATTCAGATTTTTTTGTGAAATTTTTTTTCGAGGTCTTCACATTCCAGTTAAATGTGATTGTATGTGACTCCAGTGTGAACGTTAAACGGCCAAAAGTGTCCCACATGTGACCACTGGAGACACGACGACGTCAACCGCAGCGAGCGTCTCTGTGTTTACAGAAGTTGTCCAAACATGGACGCAGCATCGAGCACCTGGAGATTTTAAAGTTCCTCTCGTACGGCCAGAACATGAAACAACTTACTTGTTTTAAGGAGGAGATTGAGAAGGAGAAGGACGAGGTTTTTGTCGTGTGTTTTGTGGGCAGAACGTTGAAAGACGTGTGGATGTGGAGACGGAGACAAGAGTGTGAGTGGAGATGTGCTGAGTTCATTAACAATTTTCTCCTACTTCAGCGCAGAATAGTGACGTTTGTTCTTGTTGATAACGTGTAGGTGGATGATGCACTTTGGCCGTTCAGACTGAATCACATGTCAAAGATCAGATGTGTATCAGTTTCAGGAGCACATATCCAAGTGTCCTGGGTCACATTTGAAAAAATCTGATCTGTGTCGTTCAGACTGACATTAAAAGATCAGATACAGGAACATAGAGGCCAAAAATCAGATTTGGGTCACTTCAGGTGCAGACTGAACGCAGCCATGGTCCCTCCAGTGTTGTCCTGGGGCCTCCTCCCAGTGGGACATGAACACCTCATGAGGGAGACGTCCAGGAGACATTAGAACAGATGTCCTCCCCTCAGCTGCTCCTCTCGACGTGGAGGAGCAGCAGCTCTACTCCGAGCTCTTCACTCTATCTCTAAGGCCCCGTCCACACTAGATCATATTGGAGTTGTTTTGGTTGTGGGTGCAGTGTTCGTTCACATTGATCCGATGGAAAACAGCTCCAGAGACCGAACGATCTGGTGCCTCCAGCTCCACGAATTCATGTTCTTACAGATCTGATCCGGCACCGTTTGGACGCCTGAAAACACTGATACTCTGATGTAGGAGCTCGAGTCGCGTCCTTATTGGACCACGTCACTGTGACTCGCTCCTTCCTGACTCTCTGGGCTCGTGGTCATGTGACGCTGTTGTTGAAAACAGTTTAAACAAACCAGAGACAAACGGGAAACAGCGAAGCTACAAGTACTTACACAGAACAGACTCACCACCAGCAGAACACCCCTCAGTCACAGAAAGAACACTCATACTCCACCGAGTCGTGTCCTTTAGTCCCACAGAAGCGAGCTGTTTTTTTGAGCTCTCAGTTTATGCAAATGAGTCATGTGGTTTTAAGTTTTGCTTCTGTAAAACGTAAACAAATGTGCTCAAAGCTGTGTGGAGACGGACGACTCACGGACACAGAAACGACGTGTCTGGACGCAGATCGTTTCCGATACGGTGATTCGTTTCAGTGTAAACGTGACCTGAGCGCCCAGTCGCCCTGCGGAGGAAACTCATGTCACTGGTCCTTTCGGTCATTGCCCAGAGCTCATGACCAGAGGTGAGGGGAGGAACGGAGATTGACGATAAATTGAGACTCGAATTGACGGCCCGATACAGCGACCGCATCACTGCCGGCGCTGCACCTGTCCACCTGTCAATCCCACCTGTCAATCCCACCTGTCAATCCCACCTGTCAATCCACGCTCCCTCCTCCCTCACTCCAGAACAAGACCCAGAGAAACTTAAACTCCTCTTCCTCCTCGTTTTACTTAAATTTATTAAATTAAAAAACAGATTACATGTACCAGAGTTAAGTAATCAGAGTACAAATTATGAGTAACTGTATTCAGTTACAGTTACTGTTTCGGTGAGTGGTAATTGGATTACAGTTACTTTCTTGAAATAAATGGATTACACAGAGGGATTTTCCTGTTTTCACATTTTGGACATTTTTGGTTCCACTCTTTGCCGGACACTAAACCAGGACTAAACCAGGTCTAAACCAGGTCTAAACCAGGACTAAACCACCAGGACTAAACCAGGACTAAACCAGGTCTAAAACCAGGACTAAACCAGGTCTACCAGGACTAAACCAGGTCTAAACCAGGACTAAACCCAGGACTAAACCAGGTCTAAAACCAGGACTAAACCAGGACTAAACCAGGACTAAAACTAAACCAGGACTAAACCAGGTCTAAACCAGGTCTAAACCAGGTCTAAACCAGGTCTAAACCAGGTCTAAAACCAGGACTAAACCAGGACTAAACCAGGACTAAACCAGGTCTAACCAGTCTAAACCAGGTCTAAACCAGGGACTAAACCAGGACTAAACCAGGACTAAACAGGTCTAGGTAAACCAGGAAAACCAGGTCTAAACCAGGTCTAAACCAGGACTCTAGGGTCTAAACCAGGTCTAAACCAGGACTAAACAGGTCAGGTCTAAACCAGGACTAAACAGGTAAACAGGTCTAAACCAGGACTAAACAGGTCTAGGACTAAACCAGGTAAACCAGGACTAAATCAGGTCTAAACCAGACTAAAAGCATAAAGACTAAATCAGGCTAAACCAGGACTAACTAAACCTAAAGACTAAACCAGGACTAAACCACGTTTCCCTTCTTCTAAATAATATTTTAATTTGGTTCAGTGAAAGTCTGGGCTTTTTATTTTCTTTTAGCAGATAAAACATCTTATATGAAGATTTCCTCGTCTTTGCTTCTCTACAACAAATCAAGTAATCCAAAGTATTCAGATTACATTCCTCACTTTAAGTAATTTAATGGATTCCGTTACAAACTACATTTTGGGGTGTGTAATCTGTAATCTGTAGGGGATTACATTTTAAAAGTAAACTTCCCAACACTGGTCACAGAACATTTGACAGTCTTGAAAAACACGCAGAGCAGCGTCACTCACCCACAGACCCGACCTGTAACTCGGCCCGGCAGCTTCACGTGGACACAGATGTTTAATGTCGCACTGCGGGACATTTCGGCTACAGCGTTTCCACGGAGACGAGAGTCAGTTCAGCGAGTTGGGGCAATACATATAAGACGAATACAAAGCCAATCTTTACCCTACAAAAAAAGGCAATAAGAGCATCACATTATCAACTTATAACGAACCAACCAATGCATTATTTATAAACCTTCAAACGCTGAAATTTTACGATTTAGTCGACCTTTACACTCTTAAAATCATGTTCAAATTAAACAATAATCTCCTGTCGAAATCGTTACAGAACATGTTCAAAATCCGAAAGAGCCGATACGAGCTCAGAGGCACGACCAGGTTTATTAAAAAGAAAATCAGAACAAACATTATGAAATTTTGTAAATCTGTTAAAGGGGTGGAGCTCTGGAACAACTGTACAGAAAACCTAAAATTGTGCACCACTTTCTTTCACTTCATAAAGAAGTTTAAATGTTTAACTCTGGACAGAAACATGAAATATGAGACTTAGTTTGTGCTGTAGAACTTTGTTGTTCTGTTACTGATTAGTTTGTTTCTTCCTGCTGTATTTATGAAGATGAACTGGTGTCAGGATGAAGCTCTGACAAAGGAATAAAGGGTAAAGGCAGAATAAGCTTAAAGGTTGTATAGAGGATTTTTTTAAGGGAAGAGAAATACAGCGACAGTCCTTGTGCGCGTTCAGAATCACTGTTGAAGTTTCCTGTCTAGAAGTAATTCAGCGACCGACGCGTCAGTTTTTAGACCCTTCGTCTGCTTCGGTCGCGCCATCGCTGGACGAGATCTCCAAGAATCACCTCAGTTTGTCTTCGCTCCTTTTCCTCTTCTCTTCTTCTTTCAGCGACCTCAAAAAACCGACTTTCTTTTGCGGCGAACCGGTCGTGGATTCTCGTCCGCCGTCGCGACAAACTTTGTGCGAAATGCGAGGAAGCGACAGTTCGAAAAAGCCTCTAAGAACCGCTGCGTAAACCACGTAATCCCCGCGCTCCGACGAGTCAGTTACACTAGGGAGTTTGATTGACAACCTAACAGCCAATAGAAAATGAGGGAGCCTCGTTTTCTATTGGCTGATGTTTATCTGGCCTCACTACATCCACAGTTGATAGATTTTCGTTCTTTTTTTTTTTGGTCATCATAATTACAAAGCTGCTGCGTCTCTGTAATGGTATTTTAATCTTTCACTGACAGTTTGAAACTAAAAAAAAAATCCTCCATACAACCTTTAAGCTTCAGCCTGCACCTTTTCGGTCTGTATATGTTAAATATGACTGTTTATGAATTAATGTCAAAATATACCTGTGACCGAAATAAATAAATAAATGAAATGAATGAAATGAGATACGGGAGCTTTAAGAAATGTATCACGTCTGAAAATCCTCTGCTGACAGGCCAAAGAAGAACGGAAACTCCAAAGCGGGCAGTTGTGTGTACGAGTGTGTGTGTGTGTGTGTGTGTGTGTAGTTGTGTGTGTGTACAGAGAGCAGATGTTTCTCGGTGTGTGTAATTACAGTGTGGGCATGAACATGGGTGGCCCCCGGAGCCCAGGGGAGGAGCCACTCTCACTATTAAATATGTCAGGAATGTGGAGACGACGCCAGGAAATAAACTCCGCCCCCAAAACAAACACCACGGAACAGGTTAAAGACGCACTCAGGAACTTTTCTGGTACAGGGTCCGCCCCCTGTTTGTCTCCATGGAGATGTTACTGCTTTGCCTGGATTGGTCCATGATACGACTTTATGATATTTATGATACTTTGTTTAGGATTAGATGTATTATTTTTTATGTATAAATGTATGTATTTTTATTATTATATTTATTTGATTTATTATTTACGATTAGATGTATTATTTTTTATGTATTAATTTATAAATTTTTATTCTTATATTTATTAGATTTATTATTTAGGATTAGATTTTTTTTATTGATTAATGTATTTATTTTTATTATTAGATTTATTATTTATGATCTGATTAATTTATTACATTTAGTATGTATTATTCTTTTATTTATTATGAATATGTATTATTATTATTATTATTATTATTAAACAGGTGTTTTTGTTGCTCAAAAATACATAATAGGGGCGACTCTCCACAGATCTGAACTGTAACGTAGCGTAGTGCCTGTTTCCCACTCTCAGACCTAAAGAAAATTTTTTCTCACCTGGTGAGAATTTATTTGAAAATAGAGAGTGAGAGACATCGAGCTGGGGGGGTTCTACGTGCTTGTCTATGGCGGAATGTTTAAACGTCACATGCACACGTCAGCAAACACAGACAAATAAAAGTCTGAAAACTCAAACCAAAAACAAAAGTTATAAAGTGTAAAAAACGACGCAGTTCTTTTCAAAAACACGTCAAAAATCCTCAGATAATCGACGTAAACGGGTTAAAAGTGAAAGCGAGTCCCTCCAGCTCCAGACTTTCCTAATCGCTCCATTTATTAAACTCCAGCCCGGCTCCATAATAACACGACGTAATAACGATAATGAGCCCGTTTATTTACACAGAACTGCACTAAACGAGCTTTAATAATCCCTCGTGTTCACTGTTTCCATAAAACTGTTCACGAAAACACCAACGGAGAACAAAAACTTGAAAAGGTTACGACGTTTTGTGATCTGCTCTAATGTTTCCTCGTCACAAACAGACCTGGACATGTTTAACGCACAAAACCTGCACATTTAGGCTGTTTACGAGTGAAAAAAGTTGTTGTTTTTCTTATTTTAAGTGTAAAAAGTTTTATTTTCGTATTTTAATTACAAAAAGTCAAGTGAAATTGACTCAAATCTTAATTTAAATCGTTTTAACTTGGCTAGATTTTTTTTTTTTTTGCAGTGTAGTTCTTCTCTGAAACAGAAAACACGCCGTTCCACCTCGTGATGTCATGCTCCGCTGTGTTTTTAAACTCCGCACACTTTCGCTCGAATCATCTGGATGATTTCAGACCTTGAAATTATCGATCTCGACTAAATAAAAGGTAAAAAGAGACGTTAACTTGAAAACTTCATGACATCACAAGGTGGAACAGAGCATTTTGAGCTTTGGAGATGTAAACAGACGAATAATAAACAACATCATAAATAAATCACATGACTTAAAGTTCCATTTTGAGTAATTTAAGAGCTTTAATCCATTTAACCTAATACAACTTCTGGAATTAAGTTCTGACTAAACTCAAGTCCAAGCAACTTAAAACTGTTCAGTAATAGTCAGTTTAGACCTCGGTTAGACCTGGTTTAGACCTGGTTTAGACCTGGTTTAGACCTGGTTTAGACCTCAGTTTAGACCTCGGTTAGACCTGGTTTAGACCTGGTTTAGACCTCAGTTTAGACCTAAGTTTAGACCTCGGTTTAGACCTGGTTTAGACCTCAGTTTAGACCTCGGTTAGACCTTGGTTAGATCTCAGTTAGACCTGATTTAGACCTTTTTTAGACCTGGTTTAGACCTCAGTTAGGCCTCGGGTTAGGCCTGGTGTAGTCCTGATTTAGTCCTGGTTTTAGACCTGGTTTAGACCTGGTTTAAACCTGTTTTAGTCCTGGTTTAGTCCTGGTTTAGACCTGGTTTAGTCCTGGTTTAGACCTGGTTTAGTCCTGGTTTAGACCTGGTTTAGTCCTGGTTTAGACCTGGTTTAGACCTGGTTTAGACCTGTTTAGTCCTGGTTTAGTCCTGGTTTAGACCTGGTTTAGTTTAGTCCTGGTTTAGTCCTGGTTTAGTCCTGGTTTAGTCCTGGTTCAGACCTGGTTTAGACCTGGTTTAGTCCTGTTTTAGTCCTGGTTCAGACCTGGTTTAGTCCTGGTTTAGACCTGGTTTAGTCTTTGTAGAAACACAAGAACCGAGCGTTTTCAGTTTGAGAAGTTTTTTTTTTCTGTTAAATCTCAACTCGAGTCCGTTTTGTGTCATTTTTTAAAGTGACTCTAAATAAGTCGTCACCTTTGCCTCGGCGTTGAGACAAACAGCTGCGTGTTTTCTGGTCTCTGGTTTATTGACGCTGTCGCTTTTTGTTTGTTTGTGTTTGTGTTTTCGTGGCTCTGGGAGCAGCCGGCGCCGGAGGGAAAGTGCAGGACAGTTTTGCGAGTCTCTGTTTTTTCTTATTTTGGAAGCGACGCCTCCAACGTTTCACTTTTACAGCCACTTTTACGGACAATAAAGTTCAGAGCCGAAACGCGTCTCTCCCAAAGTGAACGGGAAGGTGTTCCCAGATCACCCTGTGACATCACAAAGTGCAGGGTTTTCGGTTTGATTGAAGAAAAGTGCAGTTTTTTTATGTGTGAATGAAACAAAACACAAGTTCAGCTCCAAAAAAGATCAGAAAATGTGTTAATTAAAAATAATCAGTGTCATTAGTTTTTCAATATAAAACCAAAAAGAAGGTCCAGGACTGAGACCAGGACCAGACCAGGACCAGGACCAGACCGAGACTGAGACCAGAGAGACCAGGGGGACCAGACCAGACCAGGACCAGACCAGGATCAGACCAGGACCAGACCAGGACCAGACCAGACCAGACCAGACCAGACCAGGACCAGGACCAGGACCAGGACCAGGACCAGGACCAGACCAGGACCAGAGACCAGACCGGGACTGACCAGGACCAGGACCAGACCGGACCAGACCTGGAGACCAGAGACTGAGACCGAGATCAGACTGGGACCAGACCGGGACTGAGACCAGGACCAGACCAGGACCAGACCAGGACTGAGACCAGACCAGACCAGACCCGGGACCAGACTGGGACTGAGACCAGGACCGAGACCGAGACCAGACTGGGACCAGACCGAGACTGAGACCAAGACCAGACCAGGACCAGACCTGGGGACTGAGACCGAGACTGAGACCGACCAAGACCGAGACCGAGACCAGACCGGGACCAGACCGAGACCAGACCAGACCAGGACCAGACCAGGGACTGAGACCGGACTGAGACCGAGATCAGACCGGGACCAGAGCGGGACTGAGACCAGGACCAGACCAAAACCAGACCAGGACCAGGACCAGGACCAGACCAGGACCAGACCGGGACCAGACTGGGACTGAGACCGAGACCAGACCGGGACCAGACCGGGACCAGACCGGGACCAGACCGGGACCAGACCAAGACCTTCTGTCCTCCCTCTCTCTCTCTCTCTCTCTTCTCTTCCTTCTCTTCCTCTCGTCGTCGTCGTCGTCGTTTCTTTTCTTTCTTTTCTTTCTTCTTCTTCTCTTCTTCTTCTCTGTGACATAACGTGACATAAATAGAGACTAAATTGTCGACCAGAATTTCCAAAACATTAAACGCTCCTCCTCCTCCTCCTCCTCCTCCCTCCTTCCTCTCCTCTTTTCCCTGCTCTTTAATCGCTGTATTCCCCTGCCTTTTATTTACTCCACCTCTCTCTCTCTCTCTCTCTCTCTCTCTTCTCCCCCTCTCCTTCCCTCTTTAACAATTCCTTCTCTTTACTCCTCTTCTCTCCCTCTCTGCTCCACTCTTCCTCTCTCCTCCCTCATTGCTCCTTTTCTCCTCCTCTCTTCTCTCACCTCTTCCTCCACCTCTCCTCCCTCCTTTCCTCCCCCTCTCCCAGTATGTCTCCTCTGTTTACTCCTCCTCTTCTGTCTCTCTTCCTCCTCTCCTCCCTCTCTTCTGTCTCTCCTCTTTCTTTCTCCACTCCTCGGTCTCTCCTCCTCCTCCTCTCTCTTTCTCTCTCCTCTTTTCTTCTTCTCTCACCTCTTCCTCCTCCTCTCCTCCCTTCTTTCCTTGGCCTATTTTGTTTACTCCTCTTCTCTTCTGTCCTCTCCCCTCCTCTCCTCTCTCTCGTCCTCTTCTCCTCCCCTCTCCCTCCTTTCCTCACCTCCTTTTCTCCTCCTTTCCCCGGCCTCATGTATTTACTCCTCCTTCCTCTGTCCTCTCTCCTCCCCCTCTCCTATTATCCCCTTCTCTCTCCTCTCATCCCTCTCTCTTAGTATTCCCCCAGGCCTTGTGTGTTTACTCTTCCTCTCCTCCTCTCTCTCCCCTTTCTCTCTCCTCTCCTCCTTTCCTCCCTCTCTCCCAATATTCCCAGGCATTGTGTGTTTACTCTCCTCTCTCTCTTCCTCTCCTCTTTTCCCCCATCTTCTCCCTCTCTCCCAGTATTCCCAGTCCTTGTGTTTACTCCTCTCTCCTCTCCTCCCTCCTTTCCTCCCTCTCTCCTCTTCCTCTCCTCACCGCTGTTCTCTTCTCTCCTCCTCTCTTCCTCCTCCTCTCCCAGAATTCCTCGGCCTTGTGTGTTTACTCTTCCTCTCTCCCTCTTCTCTCTATCTTCTTCTCTCTCCTCTTCCTCTCGCCCTCTTTGTCCCTCTCTCCCAGTATTCCCGAGCCTGGCGTGTTTATTCCTCTCTCTCTCTCCTCTTCCTCTCTTCCTCTTTTCTCTCTCCCTCTCTCCCAGTATTCCCAAGCCTCGTGTGTTTACTCCTCTCTCTCTCTTTCCTCCTTCCTCTCTCTCTCTCTCTCTCCCAGTATTCCCGGCCTCATGTTTATTCCTCTCTCTCTCCTCTTCGTCTCCTCCTCTTCCCTCTCTCCCTTCTCTCTCTTCTTTCCTCCTCTCCTTCTTTCCTCCCCCTCTCCCAGGATTCCTCAGCCTACCGTGTTTACTCCTCTCTACTGTCATCTCTCCTCCTCTCCTCTCCTTTCCTCCCTCTCTCCTCACCTCTCTTCTCTTCTCCCTCCTTTCCTCCTTCTCTTCCAGAATTCCCGGGCCTCTTGTCTTTACTCCTCTCTCTCTCTCTCTCTCTCTCTTCCTCTCCTCCTCTCCTCCCTCTCTCCCAGTACTCCCCAGCCTCATGTGTTTACTCCTCCTCTCTTCCTCCTCCTCTCTCCTCAGTCTCTCCCAGTATTCCCGGGCCTTGTGTGTTTCTCTCTTCTCTCTCCTTTCCTCTCCTCTTTTCCTCTCTCTCTCTCCCAGTATTCCCAAGGCCTCGTGTGTTTATTCCTCTCTCTCTCTCCTCTCCTCTCTTCCTCTCCTCCTCTCTTCTCTCTCTCTCTCTCCCAGTATTCCCGGGCCTGTGTGTTTCTCTCTCTCTCTCCTCTTCCTCTCCTCCTCTTTCTCCTCTCTCTCTCTCTCCCAGTATTCCCGGGCCTCATGTGTTTATTCCTCTCTCTCTTCCTCTCCTCCTCTTCCTCTCTCTCTCTCTCTCTCTCTCCCAGTATTCCCGGGCCTCGTGTGTTTATTCCTCTCTCTTCTCTCTCTCTCTCTCCTCTCCTCCTCTCTCTCTCTCTCTCTCTCCCAGTATTCCCGGGCCTGGCGTGTTCTCTCTCTTTCTCCTCTCCTCCTCTTCCCTCTCTCTCTCTCCCAGTATTCCCGGGCCTTGTGTGTTTCTCTCTCTCTCTCTCTCTCCTCTCCTCTCCTCCTCTTCCCTCTCCCTCTCTCTCTCTCCCAGTATTCCCGGGCCTTGTGTGTTTCTCTCTCTCTCTCTTCCTCTCCTCCTCTTCCCTCTCTCTCTCTCTCTCTCCCAGTATTCCCGGGCCTGGCGTGTTTCTCTCTCTCTCTCTTCCTCTCCTCCTCTTCTCTCTCTCTCTCTCTCCCAGTATTCCCGGGCCTTGTGTGTTTATTCTCTCTCTCTCTCTCTTCCTCTCCTCCTCTTCCCTCTCTCTCTCTCTCCTCAGTATTCCCGGCCTCGTGTTTCTCTCTCTCTCCTCTTCCTCTCCTCCCTCTCTCCTCTCTCTCTCTCTCTCCCAGTATTCCCGGGCCTGGCGTGTTTACGATCCGGCATCATTATCCGTGTTGTGCGGCTCTGGGACCGCGGTGCTTTTTTCCTCTGTTTTTCACCATCAGATCCGTTTCTCTTTCATCTGCTCCGGAGCCACTCTCTCCGCTGTGGCACTTCAAAGCGACCCCCACGACCCCCCGGACCCCCCATCCCTCCCTCCATCCCTCCATCCCTCCATCCCTCCATCTCAGTCCATTCAGAAAGAGGAGAGGGAAAAGCGGAGGAGTAAAAATAGATAAACAGACAGAGGGACCAATTACACCGACAGGACACTGTAAAAACACAAACACGGAGACGATGATTTCAGTCGTTTTTCTTTTTTTTTTACAAGATTATCTAAGTTTTTACTCTTTTATTTATTCTGAGAGTCCATTCAAAAAGAGAAAAGTGAAAGACTACAGATAAAATGAAAGACTAACAGATAAATAGACATAAAGATCAATTACACTGCAAAAACTGAACTCAAAATGGCAAATTCAGACAATTTATTTTAATATTCGAGTTGTTTTAACTTGATTTTTTTTTCATTTGGGGCCCTCAAGACCCCCCCTTGGACCCCCCTCTCATTTCACTTCTATTAAAAAAGAGAAAAGTGAAGGGGTACTAATAGATAAATACATATAGCAACCAATTACACTGCAAAAACAGAACTAAAACGGCAAATTCAGACCATTTATTCTAATATTTGAGTAGTTTTAAGAAGATTTTTTTAAATATCTGAGGCCCTGGGGCCCCCCCTCTGAGCCCCCCTCTCCCAGTTCTGCCCATTCAAAAAGAGAAAAGTGGAGGAGTGCAAATAGATAAATAAACAATGGGACAATTACACTGTAAAAAACAGAACTAAAATGACACATTCAGACCATTTATTCCAATATTTGAGTAGTTTTAACTTGATTTTTTTTTTTCATTTGGGATCCTCTGAATGTAAGTGAGGAACTTGGAACACTGAAAAACATTTACAGTGAACTAGTTAACTGGCCACACCGGAAGCTCAGGTCGGGCCTGGGCAGGACTTGGATGGAAAACCACGAGGAAGTTCAGGAGCCACAGTGAGGCGCCAGTCATAAAAACTGTTATTGTGTCCTTAGGCAAGACACCTCACCCACATTGCCTCGTATGAAAGTGGTGTGTGTGTGTGTGATGGTGGTGGTCGGACAGACCGATGGTGCTGATTATCGGTCACACTTCTGTCAGTCTGCCCCAGGGCAGCTGTGGCTACAGTAGAATCTTACCACCACTGAGTGTGGAGTGAATGAATAATGAAATGTAAAGTGTCTTTGGGGATCTTGTATAAATGCAATGATTATTATTATTATTATTATTATTATTATTATTATTATTATTATTATTATTATTTATTATTATTAAACTAAATGAACTAGATATGGGTTTTTTAA
>NW_026570994.1:20478117-20506649 GCF_026225935.1 Boleophthalmus pectinirostris
GGGGGACTTGGTCAGGTGCCTCTGAAATAAAAAATACACAGAAACGGCTTTGTATTTTACTAAAGTCGTACATAAAGTGTTCAGACCAGAGCGTCAAAGTGTCCAGTTTCTACGTAAAGTCGATGTGTAAATGCGACTCGAGCGTCCTGCGATTTTGCGTCCAAGGCGTCAGCGTCAAGAAGTTGAAAATGCTGAAGGTTTCGCGTCAGATGAGCCGCGTCGACCAATCAGGGACGAGTATCCAGAGACGCAGTGACGTTATTATCAGGAAGAAAAACCCGAGAACCACAAACATGAACGGAACATAAATATATACACCACAATCACCGACCAGGACTAAACCAGGACTAGAACGGGACTAAACAAAGACTAGACCGAGACTAGGCCGGGACTAGACCAGGACTAGACCAGGACTAGAACGGGACTAAACAAGGACTACACCAAGACTAGACCGGGA
Organism: Boleophthalmus pectinirostris; assembly: GCF_026225935.1. Taxonomy (NCBI): domain Eukaryota; kingdom Metazoa; phylum Chordata; class Actinopteri; order Gobiiformes; family Gobiidae; genus Boleophthalmus; species Boleophthalmus pectinirostris. The sequence continues at coordinate 20,478,575 of NW_026570994.1, forward strand.
CTAGACCGAAACTAGACCGGGACTAAACCAGGACTAGACCAAGACTAGACCAGGACTAGACCAGGACTAAACCAGGACTAGACCGGGACTAAACAAAGACTAGACCGAGACTAGGCCGGGACTAGACCAGGACTAGAACAGGACTAGAACGGGACTAAACAAGGACTACACCAAGACTAGACCAGGACTCGACCGGGACTAAACAAGGACTAGACCAGGACTAAACCAGGACTAGACCAGGACTAAACAAAGACTAGACCGAGACTAGACCAGGACCGGACCAGGACTAAACCAGGACTAGACCGGGACTAAACAAAGACTAGACCATGACTAGACCAGGACTAAACAAAGACTAGACCGAGACTAGACCGAGACAAGACCAGGACTAGACCAGCACTAGAACGGGACTAAACAAGGACTAGACCGAGACTAGACCGGGACTAGACTGAGACTAGACCCGGACTAAACCGAGACTAGACCGGGACTAGACCAGGACTGATCCAGTGTCATTAGTGGAGTATAAATATAAACACGTCCCAGTCGTCGAGTCGATGATGTTTTATGTCATAAAAACACTAAAGTCTCTCAGTCTGGTCTGACATCGTTTCGGGAAAAGACCAGGACCAGGCTCTTGTTTCCAGGGCAACGGACGCGCGTCAAGTATTTTTCTCCCGTTCGTCCACGACATCAAAAACGCGCGTCGGGGGCGTCTAAACTCAAATGCAAAGGCGTCATAATAGAGACGTCAAGGCGTTTTTTGAGGCTTTGGTGTGAACGGCCCTTAAAAGACACTCCAGTAAATTTATATATAAATCGCTCTGGATGATAAGGCGCGCACTCGTTTTTGGATTAAATTAAAGGCTTTCATGTGAGCCCTATAGTGTTGAAAATACGGTATTCTCGCACAGATCTACATCAGAGTATCAGTGTTTTCAGGAGTCCCCACGGTGCCGGATCAGATCTGTACGAACGTGAATTCGCTGGAGCTGGAGGCACCAGATCGTTCCGTCTCTGGAGCCGTTTTCAATCGGATTAACGTGAACGAACACCGCGCCCACAACCAAAACAACTCCAATATGAACTAGTGCGGACGGGATCTAAAACTTCCTCGTTCTCTGTTTCCATAGAATCATGAGGTTCTTTCTATTTCCTGAAAGTTCCGCACTACCACTTTTTTTTTTATGTATGATTTATTTATGCTTTTTCAAAATATAAAAGACAAATTATATAAAGATGTATAATATTCAAGGCTGGTAAACAATGTATATACTTCACAATTTACACACCTTTAAAAAAAACAAAAACAAAACAAAAACAAAAAACAGAAAAAGGGCCTACAAAAAAAAAACAAAAAAACAAAACAAACAGAATATGTGCTACTATAACATTTATCTTAGATTATATCAATCACTCGATACCCATGGATACATGCTATAGGGCAACACAGCTCATGGGGTCACCTCCAATGTCAGAGACATTATATGATCAATAAAAGGTAACCAGGCTTCAGTACATTTAGAGCCAGAGCCTTTGAGAGAGTGTCTTATTTTTTCCAGTTTCATAAATGAAAGGGCATCTTTTATCCACTGGGAGTGAGTGGGTGGGTGAGGGTCTTTCCAGCGCATTAGTACAGCCCTCCTGACCAACAGCGTAAGAAAAGCCACCAGGTCAACAAAACAGGGAGTGACCGGCTGGAAGAATCCCAAAGAGATCAGTCAGTGGGGACTGGCAAACTCTAGCACTGCAAACAACTGATAGAGACTCAAAAATAGTTTTCCAATATGTTGATAATGCAGGACAGGTTAGAAACATGTGAGTGAGATTAGCTGGGCCCGATTTGCATTTTACACAGTTAGGATCAGTGCCTGGGAAGATTCGGGCAAGTTTACTCTTTGACCAGTGCACTTCACTCTATGGACTTTACACTGAATGATGCAGTGTCGGGCGCAGACTGAAGAAGAGTGGACGTGCCTGAGGACGGACCTCACCACCACTTTAAACCAGTAAATCCTGCTCCGTCCACATCTGATCAAATCCATGAATATCTCCGTGGTTACCGTTTTAAAATACATTTATAATTCACAATACGATTTATCTTTTGAATAATTTTCCATAATTTGAGTAAAGCCCACACACGGACGGCGGCGGCTGCACTTCCTCTGTCTCTGTCTCTGTCTCCGAGCTCCTGCAGCCTCTAATTAACATGACTGGCTTGTTTATTACCCCGAGTTCGTTAGCTCCCTGTTTGCTAATTAGCGACGGAGCAATTTAAATGCAGGCAGCAGACAGACGGAGTTTTAGCACCTCCAACGAACAGGAGCTCAGGCACGAGATCGATCAGGTTCCAGGGTCCTTTCAGTCATTAAAGCTACACTGAGTGATATTTCTGCTCTGCTCGTCTCCACGGAGATGTTAGACTTTAAACATTTCCATTTATTTGCATTTATTCATTACACGTGGGTGTTTCTGTCGCTCAAAAATACATAATTCCTTCTGTGAACGGACGCGGCACAGAGTAACCTACACCCTGTGATGTCATGAAGTGGTTTATTTTTCAAGTGTTTTTCAGTATATGTATTTTTTTCAAGTACTATAGTAGAATAAACTCAAAAATTTGAGCTTTCCTGGAATTCTTTTTTTTTTTTTTTTTATAATTATTTAAAAATTCTTAACATTACAAAAACTATCAAAATGCTAAAAAAAAAAAAAAAAAAAAAAAAAATCAAACAATTTAGAAATATTATCCAAAAATCTCTTAAGATTTCCAAGAGTATAAGGATCAGGAGCAAAACAAAAGAGAAAATTGGAGGTTTCCTGAAAAAAATAAAAAAATTTAATTGTATAAAAAAATGTGAGTTGTGTTTAGTCTGTCTAAATTTCCAAAGCTCCAAACGCTCTGTTCCACCTGGTGATGTCATAAAGTGGTCATTTTCTTAACCGTGAACAGCTTCAGTAGAGAAAAGAAACTGCTGCGCTGAAATCATCCAAATTATTCTACACAAGTGAAGGTGTGTGGAGTTTAAAAACACTTCCTGTATCACCACATGACATCACAAGGTGGAACGGTGTGAGTTTCAGCCTAAATGTGCAGCGTTTTTTTTTTGCGTGAATGAAACAAACAAAACACAACTCCAGGTCTGTTTGTGATGAGGAAACGACATTAGAACAAATTGTAGATCAGAAAAAAGAGTAATAATAATATGCACACTTTAAAACACAGGTGTCAAACATGCGGCCCGGGGGCCAGATCCGGCCCTCCAAGACCTTTAATCTGGCCCTCGGCTGATTTTCTACTAAAATATTTTAATTATATTTTCTATTAAAATCTTGTTAATTTTCTGTGGTGTTTATCACAGCAGCGTCTCCAGCGTCTCTGTACGTGGCCCCTCCCACCAGAGCAGCACAAATGAAGACTTGTCTCTTTCCAAACGCTCTTAAAGGACGATCGTTTTGACTGTTGACCGTGACACCCTCATCAGAAAAATGTCCAACATGAGAAAAGTGGAGCCGAGTGCAGGATTTTACAACAAAAATGGACTTATTCCTGTTTATTCAAGTTAATGTTACACAAGTTCATGTTAAAACTTTGTGTTGAAATTGTATTTTTCTTAAAGTTTCAGGTTGTTCATAATATTATAATATTTTGTAAAAGAAAGAGTTCATCAATTAAAAAAGATTTCTGTAACAGATTTGTGTTTCTCTGCACAAATATTTGAACTTATTGTTATTTTTGGGGTTTATATGACATGAGTTTTCTGATCCGGACACTTTGGGATCAGAGTCGGTTGGATACGGCCCCCGGACCAAATGAGTTTGACACCCCTGCTTTAAAGTATAAAACCGTAAACCTGTAGTACTTTTACTTCACTCTGAGACAGAATACTGCGTTCTTCCTCTTCTGTGGTTTTCACACTGGGTCGTGTTTAAAGGTGAGAGAAGTTTTTAGATAAGTGTGTTTGTTTTCTCTGGTTTGTCATTCGTATCTGACTCCTCCTACACTTCACACTCTCCACCATCCCCCCTTTTACCCCTCTACTCTCTCTCCTTTTACCCCTCTACTCTCTCTCCTTTTACCCCTCTACTCTCTCTCCTTTTACCCCTCTACTCTCTCTTTACCCCTCTACTCTCTCTCCTTTTACCCCTCTACTCTCTCTCCTTTTACCCCTCTACTCTCTCTCCTTTTACCCCTCTACTCTCTCTCCTTTTACCCCTCTACTCTCTCCTTTTACCCCTCCTCCATCTCCTTTAATCCTTATCTCTGCTCCACAAACAGAGACACCATGTTCCCCCATCACAACACCACATACCAAACTGAGACAAGAGACAAGACACAACTGCCGGACGAGTACTCACATATTTTCTTCTTCTTTTTGTTTTTCTTAAGTACTGCTGTTACCACTACCGTATTTTTCGGACTATAAGGTGCACCGGATTATAAGGAGCATTAAAGTGAAAACAAACGGATGAGACTTGAGTCTGATTCCTCAGTCCAGGCTAAGGTCACGATCCACCGGCAGATTTCGTCGCCTCCCAAGGACTGGAACAAGGTCTAAACAAGGTCTAAACCAGGGTCTAAACCAGTCTAAACGGTCTAAACCAGGTCTAAACCAGGGTCTAAACCAAGGTCTAAAACCAGGTCTAAACCAGGTCTAAACCAGGTCTAAAACCAAGGTCTAAACCAGGTCTAAACCAAGGTCAAACCAAGGTCTAAACCAGGTCTAAACCAGGTCTAAACTAGGTCTAAAAACCAGGTCTAAACCAGGTCTAAACCAGGTCTAAACCAGGTCTAAACCAAGGTCTAAACCAGGTCTAAACAACAGGTCTAGGTCTAAACGGTCAAACAAGGTCTAAAGGTCTAAACCAGGTCTAAACCAAAAAACAGGTCTAAACCAGGTCTAAACCAGGTCTAAACCAATTAAACAAGGTCTAAACTAGGTCTAAACCAGATCTAAACCAATCTAAACCAGGTCTAAACCAAGGTCTAAACCAAGTCTAAACCAGGTCTAAAACCAGGTCTGAAAAGGTCTGAACAAGGTCTAAACAAGGTCTAAACCAGGTCTAAACCAGGTCTAAACCAAGGTCTAAACAAGGTCTAAACCAGGTCTAAACCAAGGTCTAAACCATAATGTTTAAACAAGGTCTAAACCAGGTCTGAACCAAGATCTAAACCAGGTCTAAACCAAGGTCTAAACCAGGTCTAACCAAGGTCTAAACAAGGTCTAAACCAATTTCTGAACCAGGTCTAAACCAGGTCTAAACAAACAGGTCTAAACCAGGTCTAAACCCAGGTCTAAACCAGGTCTAAACCAGGTCTAAACCAGGTCTAAACCAGGTCTAAACCAGGTCTCTAAACCAGGTCTAAAAGGTCTAAACCAGGTCTAAACCAGTCTAAACCAGGTCTAAACTAAACCAGGTCTAAACCAGGTCTAAACCAATTTCTAAACCAGGTCTAAACCAGGTCTAAACCAAGGTCTAAACCAGGTCTAAACCAGGTCTAAACCAGGTCTAAACCAAGGTCTAAACCAGGTCTAAAGGTCTAAACAGGTCTAAACCAAGATCTAAACCAGGTCTAAACAAGGTCTAAACCAGGTCTAAACCAGGTCTAAACCAGGTCTAAACAAGGTCTAAACAGGTTCTAAACCAGGTCTAAACCAAGGTCTAAAACCAGGTCTAAACCAGGTCTAAACCAGGTCTAAACCAGGTCTAAACCAAGGTCTAAACCAGGTCTAAACCAAGGTCTGAACCAGGTCTAAACCAGGTCTAAACCAGGTCTAAACCAGGTCTAAACCAAGGTCTAAACCAGGTCTAAACCAAGATCTAAACTTGGTCTAACCAAGGTCTACAAAAGGTCTAAACCAGGTCTAAACCAGGGTCTAAACCAGGTCTAAACCAAGATCTAAACTTGGTCTAACCAAGATCTAAACCAGGTCTAAACCAAGATCTAAACCAAGGTCTACATAAGGTCTAAACCAGGTCTAAACCAGGACAAAACTTGGTCTAACCAAGGTCTAAAATATTGTATAAACTCACATTTCGTTGGTCTTCGGACCCTGTTGTTGGTTTCCTTCACACAAACTCAGTGTATTTGTAATTAAGAAAAAATCCCGCGCTCCAAACTCCACCTATAGATCCAATTATGACCTAATGGAGCTTCAATTAACGACAGGAATTAACGAGCACGTGACATCGTTAAGATTCAGAGTCGTTAAAAAAACTCATCAGGCACAAAAACGACTCGAGTAATGAGACAAACGAGAGCGAGATGGAAAAGAAGGAGACGTCTGTTCACGCTCCCATCACCACAGAAACAATTAAACTGTTATTAACAAACCCACAGATCTGATCACGTTTGTAAAACTGTCAGAGGAATAAGTGACGCTAACTGGAGGCACTGCTCCGTCTGTTTAACTCCAGATGAATTGTTCTGAATTAAAATATTCTCCTTCCAGTTTAAGTGGAAATAATAATTCTGAATTGAGGTTTATATAGAAAACTCATTAAATCGTCTTTATTTAGTTTTAAAAACCAAACCAGGACTAAACCAGGACTAAACCAGGACCAATCTAGGCCTATAGCAGGACCAAAACACGACCAAACCAAGACTAAACTAGGGACTAAATTAGGACTAAACAAGTACTAAACCTGGACCCTACAAGGACTAAACCAGGACTAACCAAAGACTAGACCAGGACTAAACCAGGACCAATCTAGGCCTACAGCAGGACCAAAAACATGACCAAACCAGGACTAAACCAGGGACTAATTTAGGACTAAACCAGGGACTAAACTGGGGACTAAAGAGTGACAAAACCAAGACTAGACCAGGACAAGACCAGGATCCAAACCAGAGACTAAATCAGGACCTAAACCAGGACTAAACAAGGGACTAAAAGAGGGACTGAACATTGACAATACCAGAAATAGACCAGGACTAAATCATGACTAAACAAAGACCAAACCAGGATTTAACCAGGGACTAAAGGTTGACAATACCAAGATCAAACTAGAACCAAACCAGGACCAAACCAGGACCAAACTAGGACCAAACTACGGCCAAACTAGGACCAATCGAGGACAGAACCAGGACTAAACCAAGGACTAAACTAGGGACTAAAGATTGACAAAACCAAGATTAGACCAGGACCAAACCGGGACTAAACCAGGGACTAAACTAGGGACTAAAAATGGACAAAACCAGGATTAGACCAGGACTAGACCAAGATCAAACTAGGACTAAACCAGGACCAAACCAGGGACTAAACCAGGACCTAAACTCGGACTAAACAGGACTAAACCAGGGACTCAAGGTTAACAAAACCAGGATTAGACCAGGACCAAACCAGGACTAAACCAGGGACCTAAACTGAGACTAAACCAGAACTAAATCAGGAGTAAACCAGGACCTAAAACTGGAGCTAAACCAAGACCAAACAAGGACTAAACCAGGACTAAACCAGGACCTAAACTAAGGCTAAATCAGAACTAAACCGGGGACCAAACCAGGACTAAACCACCAGGGCCTAAACCAGGGACTTAAAAGGGACAAAACCAAGATTAGACCAGGGCTAGACCAGGACCAAACTAGGACTAAACCAGGACCAAATCAGGACCAAACCAGGACCTAAACTGGAGCTAAACCAAGACCAAACAAGGACTAAACCAGGACCAAACCAGGAACCTACACTGAGACTAAACCAGAACTACACCAGGACCAAACCAGGACTAAAACCAGGGACTTAACAGGGACAAAACCAAGATTAGACCAGGACTAGACCAGGACCTAAAATGGGACTAAACCAGGACTAAACCAGGGTCGAACAGGAAACTTAACCAACACTTTTATATCTTTTCAAATAAATTCTTAACTCGATTTAAACAGCAAAACCCGTCCGTCTCGATCTCTCGTGTTTTTATCGACTGTGAACCGAGCGAGAGAGAATCTGCGCCCAAACCTGGCAACCCCGACGAGCCCCGTTTATGTTTTCATCTCGACTTTAACATTAATTACAGCGGAGTTAAAACGTGTTACAGCGACAGACGCCAAAAAACCTGCTTTGGTGAGACGCGTTTGACCCAGATCCTGGTTTCTGTCGCTCGTGAGAAGCGGCGGAGACATTTTAAACGCAGGTGAAGATGAAGAAACGAGGATTTTTTAAAAAACATCAGTGGAAAGTTTGATGTGAATGTTGAACGTACGGAGCGTTTGAACCGAGCAGGAGAGAAACGACAGGTACACGGAGAACGAGGAGGGACGAGGAGGACGAGGAGGGACGGGGAGAGGACGGGGAGGGACGAGGAGAGGACGAGGAGGGACGAGGAGAGGAGGACGAGGAGGACGAGGAGGACGGGGAGGACGGGGAGAGGACGAGGAGGGACGAGGAGAGGAGGACGAGGAGGGACGAGGAGAGGAGGACGAGGAGAGGACGAGGAGGACGAGGAGGACGAGGAGGACGAGGAGAGGACGAGGAGGACGAGGAGAGGACGAGGAGGACGAGGAGGAGGACGAGGAGGACGAGGAGGGACGAGGAGAGGAGGAGGAGGACGAGGAGAGGAGAGGGAGGACGAGGAGGACGAGGAGGACGAGGAGGGACGAGGAGGACGAGGACGAGGAGGAACGAGGAGAGGACGAGGAGATCGAGGAGGACGAGGAGGACAGGAGGACGAGGAGGACGAGGAGGACGAGGAGGGAGGACGAGGAGGGACGGGAGGGACGAGGACGGGGAGGACGAGGAGGGACGAGGAGGGACGAGGAGAGGAGGACGAGGAGGACGGGAGGACGGGGAGGACGAGGAGGACGGGAGGACGGGGGACGGGACGGAGGAGGGACGGGGAGGACGGGAGGGACGAGGGAGGGACGAGGGAGGGACGAGGAGGAGGGAGGACGGGACGAGGAGGGACGAGGAGGACGGGAGGACGAGGACGAGGAGGGACGGGAGGACGGGAGGACGGAGGGACGAGGAGGGACGGACGGACGAGGACGGACGAGGAGGACGGGGAGGGACGAGGAGGGACGAGGACGGAGGACGGAGGGAGGACGAGGAGGACGACGAGGACGGGAGGACGAGGGACGGGAGGGACGAGGAGGGACGGGAGGACGAGGACGGACGAGGACGAGGAGGGACGAGGACGGGACGGAGGACGGGAGGACGAGGAGACGAGGAGGAGAGGACGAGGAGAGGACCGGAGGACGAGGAGGGACGGTGAGGACGAGGAGGACGGTGAGGACGAGGAGGACGGGGAGGACGAGAAGGGACAGGGAGGACGAGGAGGATGAGGAGGGACGGGGAGGGACGAGGAGGGACGGAGAGGGACGAGGAGGGACGGGACGGAGAGGGACGGAGAGAGGGACGAGGAGGGACGGAGAGGGACGGAGAGGGACGGAGAGGACGAGGAGGGACGAGGAGGGACGGAGAGGGACGGAGAGGGACGGAGAGGGACGAGGAGGGACGGAGAGGGACGGAGAGGGACGAGGAGGGACGAGGACGGACGAGGAGGGAACGAGACGAGGAGAACGAGGAGAGGACGAGGAGAGGACGGGAGGACGAGGAGGACGAGGAGGACGGGAGGACGAGAAGGGACAGGGAGGACGAGGAGGATGAGGAGGATGAGGAGGGACGGGGAGGGACGAGGAGGACGAGGAGGACGGGGAGGACGGGGAGGGACGAGGAGGGACGAGGAGGACGGGGGAACCTGGACTAAACCTGGACTAAACCAAGGACTAAACCAGGACTAAACCAGGACTAAACCAGGACTAAACCAAGGACTAAACCAGGACTAAACCAGGACTAAACCAAGGACTAAACCAAGGACTAAACCAGGACTAAACCAGGACTAAATCAGGACGAAACCAGGGATGAAACCAGAACTGAACCAGTAGTGTCGGGACAGGCCCAGAGGTGTGTTGTGTAGACTGTTGGGTGACTAGGACTGAGACCGGGACCAGACCAGGACTGATCCCAGGACTAAAACAGGTCTAAACCAGGACTGAAGCAGGACTAAACAAGGTTCCGCTGTCAGTCCCGGTCTGGTCCTGGTCTGGTCCCGGTCTAAGTCCCGGTCCTTGTTTGATCCCGGTCTTGGTCCTGGTCTCAGCCCCGGTCTCAGAGCAGATCTCAGTCCCTGGTCTCAGTCCTGGTCTGATCCTGGTCTCAGTCCCAGTCTCAGTCCTGGTCCTGGTCTTGAGGAAAAAAAAATAAATCTTTATCCGTTTTTTCATTTTAGTTTTGGAGACAAATAATGAAAAGAGAAAAAAAAAAATCGTTTCATTTTCATTTTCATTTTCTTACTTTTGTTTTTATTTTGAAAAACGACACACACAGTTTCTCCACTTCCTGTACTTTTACTCAAGTACCAAACCCGAGTACTTCTTCCAGCAGAGCTCTGGACTTTCACTAATCCCTCTTTAGATCTTTTTCGATCTTTAGATCTTAAACAGTTTTTTAGATCCGGAGACTCTAAACTTCCCTCGTGTCTGAAGGAGATAATTGAAGTTAAACTGATCGTCTCATTGAGTTTCTTTCTTCTCCTGCTGCTGCGGCTCGGCTCTTTGAAAACCAAACAAAGGGTCCATTAAAGGTCCGTGGGGGGTCCCGGGGGGGGGGGGGTCACTTTAACACGGCCCGGGGTCAGAGGTCGCGGGGGGGGAGGGGGACGGGGGTCAAAGGGCGACAGACAGCGACTTTATCTTCAACTTGTTGTTTCAGGATTTCAATAAAAAAGGATTATTGGAGATTTAAAAAGTAAACGAGGACCAGAAAAACACGTGAGACGATGTTCTGATTCTGATGTTTGGTGTTTAAGATCAATAAATCAATATTTGTGTGTGAATTTATCGATAAAAAATAAAAATGATGAAATGGAAACTTGAGAGCTGCGATTTGAAGAAAAAAATGAAAAAGTAAAAACATGAACTTGGTTTGTTTTAACAGGAACTAGAGTCTGGGTTTAGTCCTGGTTTAGTCCATGATTTAGATCCTAATTTGGTCCTGGTTTAGTCCTTGTTTAATCCAATTAACGTCCTGGTTTAGTCCTGGTTTAGTCCTGGGTTTAGTCCCTTGTTTAATCCAATTAACATCCTGGTTTAGTCCTGGTTTAGTCCCTGGTTTAGTCCCTGGTTTAGTCCTTGGTTTAGTCCTTGGTTTTAGTCCTGGTTTAGTCCTGGTTTAGTCCTGGTTTAGTCCTTGGTTTAGTCCTTGGTTTAGTCCTGGTTGAGTCCTGGTTTAGACCTTATTTAGTCTTGGTCTAGTCCTGGTTCAGTCCTGGTCTAGTCTGGTTGGTTTAGTCCTGGTTTAGTCCTGGTTTAGTCAGTCCTGGTTCAGTCCTGGTTTAGTCCTGGTTAGTCCTGGTTTACCTGGTCAGTCCTGGTCTAGTCCTGGTTTAGTCAGTTCCTGGTTAGTCCTGTTAGTCCTGTCTAGTCCTGTTTAGTCCTTAGTCCTGGTTCAGTCCTGTCCTGTTCTAGTCCTGGTCTGGTTCAGTCCTGGTCTAGTCCTGGTCTAGTCCTGGTTCAGTCCTGGTTTCAGTCCTGGTCCCTGGTCTAGTCCTGGTTCAGTCCTGGTTCCTGGTCTAGTCCTGGTTAGTCCTGGTTTAGTCCTGGTTTAGTCCTGGTTCAGTCCTGGTTCAGTCCTGGTTAGTCCTGGTCTAGTCCTGGTTCAGTCCTGGTTTGGTCCTTGTTTAGTCCTGGTTTAGGTCCTTGTTTAGTCCTTGTTTAATCCTTTAGTCCTTATTTAGTCCTGGTTTAGTCCTGTTTCCTGGTTTCCTGGTTTAGTCCTAGTCCTTAGTCCTTATTTAGTCCTGGTTTGGTCCTGGTTTAGTCCTAACAAAACCTCTTCACATCGCGTCAGGTTTGTGAAGTCGTAGTTACAGTTTTGTGTCATGTTTTTTGTACATTTATGAAGAATTGTCGCGTACGATCAAGCGCGGTGGGCTTGTGGGCGGAGCCTCGCACAGACTCGCACTCCTAACCGTACGGAGGGTTTGAATAGGGCCCAGGAGAGATCACTAGATTACTCAAACACGCATGGATGACTCTAAACCCTCTTCAGACGTGTTAGAACGTGGGAGAAAGATTAAAAAAACAAAACAAAACCATCTCCTCTTTAAGCTCTTTAAACTCCAGTCCTGTGGGAGGGCATCTGGAGTAATCCTGAGCAGCTGTTCTTCAGACTCCTGTGGTGTAAATCCCACAAACAAACAAACAAACAAATGCAGTTTATTGTTTATTTAACCTGAGGCAGACGTGTTTAAACTGGCCTGTCTGTCCAACGTCTCCTCACACTTTCACTTCAACTGGAAACAAAAGAAATACACAAGAAATACACAAGAAATACACAAGAAATACACAAGAAATACACAAGAAATACACAAGAAATCAGTCATTTACACGAGAAGAACAAAAATATGTCAGTAATAAGTAAAAATCCAAATTGTAATGAAGCTTCTAAAACCACAAACTTTATTTCTGTATTTATAAAATCACTTTGACGACAAGAAAAGTTTAATCTATTTGTCCAAGAACTTAAAGAGCTGACGTGGTTTAGTCCCAGCTTAGTCTTGGTTTAGTTCCTGGTTTATTTATTCCAATTAAAATCCTGGTCTAGTCTTTGTTTAAGTCTCCAGTTTAGTTCCTGGTCTAGCTCCTGGTTTAGTCCTTGGTTTGGTCCTGGTTTAGTTCTAGGTTTAGTTCCGATTTAGTCCCTAGAATAGTCCTGGTTTAGTTTCTTGTTTGTTCCAATTAAAATCCTGTTCTAGTCCCCAGTTTAGTCCTCCTGGTTTAGTACCGGTTTAGTCCCAGCGTTGTCCCGGTTTAGTCCTGGTTTAGTCTGGTTTAGTCCTGGTTTAGTCCTGGTTTGGCCCTGGTTTAGTCCTGGTTTAGACCTGGTTTGGTCCTTTTTTAGTCCCTGGTTTAGACCTGGTTTAGTCCTGGTCTAGTCCTGGTTTAGTCCTGGTTTAGTCCCTGGTTTAGTCCTGGTTTAGTCCTGGTTAGTCCTGGTTTAGTCCTGGTTTAGTCCTGGTTTCCTTGTTTTAGTCCTGTTTTTTTGTTTAGTCCTGTTTTAGTCCTGGTTTAGTCCTGGTTTAGTCCTTGGTTTAGTCCCTGGTTTAGTCTTTTAGTCCTTTAGTCCTGGTTTAGTCCTGGTTTAGTCCTGGTTTAGTCCTGGTTGGTTTAGTCCTGGTTTAGTCCTGGTTTAGTCCTGGTTTAGTCCTGGTTTAGTCCTGGTCTTGTCCCTTGTTTAGTCCTGGGTTTAGTCCTGGTTTAGTCCTGGTTTAGTCCCTTGGTTTAGTCCAGGTTTAGTCCTGGTTTAGTCCTTGGTTTAGTCCAGGTTTAGTCCTGGTTTAGTCCTGGTTTGTCCCTTGTTTAGTCCTGGTTTAGTCCAGGTTTAGTCCTTGGTTTAGTCCTGGTTTAGTCCTGTTTTAGTACTGGTTTAGTCCTGGTTTAGTCCAGGTTTAGTCCTTTTTAGTCCTGGTTTAGTCCTTGGTTTAGTCCTGGTTTAGTCCTTGGTTTAGTTTAGTCCAGGTTTAGTCCTGGTTTAGTCCTGGTTTAGTCCTGGTTTAGTCCTTGGTTTAGTCCAGGTTTAGTCCTGGTTTAGTCCAGGTTTAGTCCTGGTTTAGTCCTGGTCTTGTCCCTTGTTTAGTCCAGTTTAGTCCAGGTTTAGTCCTTGTTAGTCCCTTGGTTTAGTCCTGGTTTAGTCCTTGGTTTAGTCCAGGTTTAGTCCTGGTTTAGTCCAGGTTTAGTCCTGGTTTAGTCCTGGTTTAGTCCCTTTTTTAGTCCTGGTTTAGTCCTGGTTTAGTCCTTTTATCTGCTTCTCTTCTCTGCTTCATTCAGTCGTGTGAGTAAAAGTACTATAGTATTAGTATAACACGAGTACAACAGTAGTATTTTTTGTAGTACTTTGGTTTATTTAGTTTTTTATCTGCTTCTTTCTTTCGGTAAAACTTTAAATATAATAAACTTGAGTGTGTTTTGGTAAAATTCACGTCTTTCCCTCCCGTCTTGTTTTACTTTTGGGACTCGTGACCCATTCATAAAAATAAAATATCTTGTTTACGTCTGTTTGTCGCCACGGTAACGGACGGACGTTTTTTCCCACCGGAACGAGAACGGGGAGAAAGTGGAGGACGAGCCGAAGCTGAAAACGCAGCGAGAGAAAAGCCCGAAGCTCTGAGTGAGCGCGAAGAAATGTAAATGTTTATGAGAACGACAGAAGAGGAAGAAGAAGAAGAGGAAGAGGAGGAGAGTAAAGTACATCCATGTTTGACATCGGAGTAAACACCCAACTAATGTGGAAAAGACCAGTTACGTAAGAGAAATAATAAAGTCAAAAGAATCTGTGTCCAGAGACGAAATTTATATAAACAAGAAAAACTCACGACATCGCGGACGAGTAAAACTCAAGAAGAAGAAAAGAAGAAGAAGAAGAAGAAGAAGAAGAAAAACAAGAAGAAGAAGAAAAAACAAGAAGAAGAAGAAGAGTTTACCGATTCATAAAAAACTGATTAAATAATAAAAAACAAATTAAGTTTACTACTACTACTACTACTGTTATTACTACTACTACTACTACTACTACTACTGTTATTACTACTACTACTACTACTACTACTGTTATTACTACTACTACTACTACTACTACTACTACGTTATTACTACTACTACTACTACTACTACTGTTATTACTACTACTACTACTACTACTACGTTATACTACTACTACTACTACTACTACTACTACTGTTATTACTACTACTACTACTACTACTGTTACTACTACTACTACTACTACTACTGTTATTACTACTACTACTACTACTACTACTACTGTTATTACTACTACTACTGTTACTACTACTACTACTACTGTTATTACTACTACTACTACTACTACTGTTATTACTACTACTACTACTACTACTACTACTACTATGTTATTACTACTACTACTACTACTACTACTACTACTGTTATTACTACTACTACTACTACTACTACTACTACTGTTATTACTACTACTACTACTACTACTACTACTACTACTACTACGTTATTACTACTACTACTACTACTACTACGTTACTACTACTACTACTACTACTACTACTACTACTGTTATTACTACTACTACTACTACTACGTTATTACTACTACTACTACTACTACTACTACTACTACTACTACTGTTACTACTACTACTACTACTACTGTTATTACTACTACTACTACTACTACTACTGTTATACTACTACTACTACTACTACTGTTATTACTACTACTACTACTACTACTGTTACTACTACTACTACTACTGTTATACTACTACTACTACTACTACTACTACTGTTATTACTACTACTACTACTACTACTACTACTACTACTACTACTACTACTACTACTGTTACTACTACTACTACTACTACTACTACTACTACTACTACTACTACTACTACTACTACTACTACTACTACTACTACTACTACTAGTACTGTATTACTACTACTGTTGTTGTAAAACTCTAACTACACTACTTTATTACTAGTACTGTGTGAGTTCGCAGTTCACTGCATGATTCTCGACACTCGTCACACAGAAAACTGGTGCTAGAATTAATTTATTAATTTATTATTTATCAGTACAAGTGTAAGTCTTTCTTAACTTAAATGAAACAATATGTAACTCTGGTCTCTGTCAGAGAAATATCAAAAACAAATAATAACCAGATGTCAGACGCCTGGTTCGGCTGAGGTCCACGTGAACTAAATAATGAATGAGGCTTGTGATAGTAACAAGTTGGGTGAGAACTACCGAACTGGACCAAGAAAAAGACACAACGCAATCAGAAATTTGGCGACGTTTTTAGGTACTGATGAGGTTTAAGGTGTTTATATCAGTGGTGCTCAATACGTCGATCGCGATCTACCAGTCGATGGCCAAGGTCGTGTGGGTAGATCGCCGTGTCTCGTCTCGGACTCGTGTTTGGACTCGGTCTTGTCTCTCACTCGAGGTCTGACACTCAACAAGTGTGATCATATTTCATTCCGGCCGCTGCTGTTGGTAATAAACTTGTAGCGGGTGCAGGAGCGTGTGGGGCGTCTCAGTGCAGCCTGTGCGCTCATTTGAAACCCGCGGAGACTCTACGGCGCATCACAAACACACACGCTCCCTATGCACGGCTCGTCTGCGACAGCGTGTGCCCTCGTGTACCAGCGTGCATCACAGGGCAGGTTCAACTTCCTAAACATCCTACCTGTCCACCTGCCTCACGTCAGCACGCCGCCCCTCGCCTTTTCACGCTCTCGCTCCTTCCTGCGTACAGCCAACACAAGCCCCTCCCACAGTGCGGCTGATTAGAAGAGCAAGACCAAACGTGAAGCAAAAACCAGTCTAAATTTGTGTTCCAGTGTTGGCACAAAGCAGGTCTACAGCATAGAGCGGATCTACAGAACAGACCTACTGCCACATTTGGCTGAAGTTTGTCTAACAAAAGTGACAAATGCATCTGTGTTTGTCACGATGTGCGTTTGGTTTGGTAAACGTGCAGAGGCTGGTAAATATCACTGCAAAACCAGAAAAGAATGAAACTCCAGTTTGGAACTTTAAAAAACAGGTTTAAAAATCTTCCTTCACTTTTTTCCACAGTTTTGTGTAAAGTGCCAGAGGAAGTTCTCTTAAAGAAGAGGTTCTCAAACTGTGGGGGAGGGTCCAAAAAAGGGCCACAGAGTGTTTCAGTGCAGTTTGTTTGACTTTGTATTAGGTCGATATTTATGACTTAGTCGTTTTGTAAGTAGCTCACATGATGAAAAAGTGTGAACACCTCTGGTTTATATCGTACACTTTGGCCAAGTTTATTTATTTATTTTTGCAATGTACCGTATCGGCAACTTTTTAATAATACCCAACCCTACTGATTAATTTTACGCGTGACTAGACCCAAAAACTCACCGCATCACAACACAAATCTGCATTTAAACAACATTTATTTTGCTCGTGTCAGTGTTAAACATGATTTCCCCGCAGAACGTCGTGAACGTTGTGTACAGACGTCATTATGCTAAACCCTCCGCGCTGGTATGGACTCATAGATAACAAGGCTTCATTTTTTTGTCGTTTTAAAACAACAATAGCTCCTAATTACACTCGGCACAATGTGTTTTTCAGGCGTGAATCCTCAACATCGACTCCTGGTTTAATCCTGGTTTGGTCCTGGATTGGTCTTCATTTAGTCCTGGTTTAGTCCCTGGTTTAGTCCTGGTTTAGTCCTTGTTTAGTCCTGGTTTAGTCCTGGTTTAGTCCTGGTTTAGTCCTGGGTTTAGTCTTGGTTTAGTCCCTGGTTTAGTCTGGTTTAGTCCTGGTTTAGGTTTAGTCCCTGGTTTAGTCCTGGTTTAGTCCTGGTTTAGTCCTGGTTTAGTCCTGGTTCAGTTCTGGTTTAGTCCTGGTTTAGTCCTGGTTTAGTCCTGGTTTAGTCCCTGGTTTAGTCCTGGTTTAATCCTGGTTCAGTTCTGGTTCAGTTCTGGTTTAGTCCTGGTTTAGTCCTGGTTTAGTCCCTGGTTTAGTCCTGGTTTAATCCTGGTTCAGTTCTGGTTCAGTCCTTGTTTAGTTCTGGTTCAGTTCTGGTTTAGTCCTTGTTTAGTTCTGGTTTAGTCCTAGTTTGGTCTTTATTTAGTCCCTGGTTTAGTCCTGGTTTAGTCCTGGTTTAGTCCTTGTTTTGTCCTGGTTTGGTCCTGGTTTAGTCCTTGTTTAGTCCTGGTTTAGTCCCTGGTTTAGTCCTGGTTTAATCCTTGTTTAGTCCTGGTTCAGTCCTGGTTTAGTCCTGGTTAGTCCTGGTTTATCCCTGGTTTAGTCCCTGGTTTAATCCTGGTTTAGTCCTGGTTTAGTCCTTGTTTAGTCCTGATTTAGTCCCTGGTTTAGTCGGTTTAATCCTGTTTAGTTTAGTCCTGGTTAGTCCTGGTTTAGTCCTGTTTAGTTTAGTCCCTGGTTTAGTCCTGGTTTAGTCCTTGGTTTGGTCCTGGTTTAGTCCTTGTTTAGTCCTGATTTAGTCCCTGGTTTAGTCCTGGTTTAATCCTTGTTTAGTTCTGGTTTAGTCCTTGTTTAGTCCTGGTTCAGTTCTAGTTTAGTCCTGATTTATTCTTCATTTTTTTGTGGTTTTAAAACAACAATAGCTCGTAATTACGCTCGGCACAATGTGTTTTTCCGGCGTGAATCGTCACATCGACTCCCCCCTTTATCTCATTTTGTGCTCATATTAAAAATCTGCCTCTGCTCCGCTCGGACCGATCACTTTTAATGAACTGGCGTCGCTCCAAAAAAAAAAAAAAAAAAAAAAAAAAAAAAAAAAAAACCCGCGCGCTCACCGACGACGCGCGCAAACCACAGCTAACCGCTAACTGCTAACGGCTCGCTAAGTGCCCCGCGACACGTTAGCATGTCCCCGGCGTTTATTTGGGCGCCTCGGTCCCGTTTCGGAGCCGATTAAACGCGCGTACACAGTCGGGCCGCGTCGTCGAAAGGCAATTAAAGCGTCGGCGCGTGTCCTCTACGGGGCGCGGGACGGGACAAATTTGATGAATGTGTTGAGAAACGGCGGGAGCGAGCGACGGAAGAGCTAAAGTGTGAGCGCCGCGGAGACGAGACAAATGGTTTTCTAATTGAAGCGCCGTGTTTCATTATTTAAAGCCGGTGCTAATTGCGAGAGAGCGTTTGGCAGGACGAGAGCGGCGGGACGAACACAAACACAAAATAAAACACAAAATAAACACAAAAACATGGAATAAACATGGAAACGGAAAAACTCAAGTCAACTTTTTCACACAAATACTCCCGACGCGTTTCACTGTGAAAAAAACTCTCAAAATTAAATGAATAAAGTTAATAAATGCTTGACTTGAGTATATTTTGACTTGACTTCAGTACTTGACTTGATTTCAGTAGATTTTGAGTATATTTTGACTTGAATTGACTTTGATACTTCGGTATATTCTGACTTGATTTAACTTTAGTATATTTTGACTTGACTTAAGTACATTTTGACTTGACTTGACTTCAGTATATTTTGACTTGACTTGAGTAAATTATGACTTGACTTGAGTATATTTTGACTTGACTTGAGTAAATTATGACTTGACCTGAGAATATTTTGACTTGACTTGATTTCACATTATTGTGACTTGACTTGACTTCAGTATATTTTGACTTGAGTTGACTTTATTTAACTTCAGTATATTATGACTTGATTTGACTATATTTGACTTGACTTGACTTCAGTATACTTTGACTTGACTTTATTGCAGCATATTTTGACTTGACTTCAATATATTTTGACTTGACTTGAGCATAATTTGACTTGAGCTGACTTGATTTAACTTCAGTATATTATGACCTGATTTCATTATATTTTGACTTGTTTTTATTTCAGAATATTTTGACCTGACTTCAATGTATTTTGACTTGACTTGACTATATTTTGACTTGACTTGATTTCAGAATATTTTGACTCTAAGTCTTTTTTCTTTTCTTCTTTTTTTTTTAAATACACAAATTTAGAAAAGAATTTCTAAAAGAAAAAAAAAAGAAAAAAATCAATGACATCTAGAGGAAGAAAACCGGGTCATTTTCTCAGTTCCTCCAGATTTTGTCAGAGTTTCTATCGCCGACAAAGCCCAAAAGAAGTCGGGAAAAGTCTAAATTCTTTTAAAAAGTTACTCGGGTAAAAGTAACTGAGTACTGTTTCTACTTTTGACTTTTATTCCGAGTTTAGTTTATTTTCCTCGGTTATTTCTGCGCTCGTGTTCCGTCCTCTCTCTTTCTCTCTGTGTGTGTCTTTATGTTTACATAGTGGCTCCGTGTGAGTGATTGGGGCTGATAACACTTCATAATAACACTTCATAATAACACTTCATAATAACACTTCATAATAACACTCTATAATAACACTCTATAATAACACTTCCTATAATAACACTTCATAATAACACTTCATAATAACACTTCATAATAACACTTCATAATAACACTCTATAATAACACTTCATAATAACACTTCATAATAACACTCTATAATAACACTCTAACACTAAATAACACTTCATAATAACACTCTATAATAACACTTCATAATAACACTTCATAATAACACTCTATAATAACACTTCATAATAACACTCTATAATAACACTTCATAATAACACTCTAAAATAACACTTCATAATAACACTTCATAATAACACTCTATAATAACACTTATAATAACACTTCATAATAACACTATAATAACACTTCCTATAATAACACTCATAATAACACTTCATAATAACACTCTATAATAACACTTCATAATAACACTTCATAATAACACTTCATAATAACACTTCATAATAACACTTCATAATAACACTTCATAATAACACTTCATAATAACACTATAATAACACTTCATAATAACACTCTATAATAACACTCTATAATAACACTTCATAATAACACTATATAACACTTCATATAACACTAAATATAATAACACTTCATAATAACACTTCATAATAACACTCTATAATAACACTTCATAATAACACTTCATAATAACACTTCATAATAACACTCTATAATAACACTGAGGCTGTGGGTGGGCTCTGATAACGCTCGTATTTACAACAAAGTCCATTTAGGAGTCAAGAAATCTGATTTACGACGTTTCTGCGGGGACGTGAACGCACCGCCCTCACTTTCACTTTCACTTTCACTTTCACACGTTTGGACGATATTTACACAGTTTAAGTCGCTTTTCCTCATAAATTTTCATTCCTATTATAAATTAAAACTGCTTTTTTTAGGCATCTGTCATGTTTTGTTGCTATGGATACGTCATTGCGCCGTCTGGAATGTTCCGCAGTTTGATATTAAACACTTCTACTTTACATTTATTTTACTCACAGTTCAAAAGCACCTCCAAAAAAAAAAAAACGACAACAAAAAAACAAAACAAAAAAAAACAAAAAAAAAAAACATTTTGACTGATGAAATGGGAACTAAACACAGAACTAAACCATGACTAAACCAGGAATAAACTAGGACTAAACTAGGACTGAACCAGGACTAAACCAGGACTGAACCAGGACTGAACCAGGACTAAAACAGGACTAAAACAGGACTGAACCAGGACTGAACCAGGACTAAAACAGGACTAAATTAGGACTGAACCAGGACTAAACCAGGACTGAACCAGGACTGAACCAGGACTGAACCAGGACTAAAACAGGACTAAAATAGGACTGAACCAGGACTGAACCAGGACTGAAAGGACTAACCAGGACTAAAACAGGACTAACCACCAGGACTAAACCAGGACTGAACCAGGACTGAACCAGGACTAAACAGGACTAAAAAGGACTGAAGGACTGAACCAGGACTGAACCAGGACTAAAAAGGACTAAAACAGGACTAAAACAGGACTAAACAGGAACCAGGACTAAACCAGGACTAAACCAGGATTAAACCAGGACTAAAGGACCCAGGACTAAACAGGACTAAACAGGAAACCAGGACTGAACCAGGACTAAACCAGGACTGACCAGGACTGAACCAGGACTGAACCAGGACTAAAACCAGGACTGAACCAGGACTGAACCAGGACTGAACCAGGTCTAAACGAGATCTAAACCAGGACTAAACCAGGACTAAAACAGGACTGAACCAGGACAGGACCAGGTCTAAACTAGGACTAAAGCAGGACTAAACCAAGACTGGATCAGGACTAAACCAGAACTGAACCAGGTCTAAACCATGACTAAAAAAATGACTAATCCAGAACCACAGTCGAGTCCATCTCCTCTGCTGATGTTTTTTTGTAATAAAAACACTAAAGTCTCTCTCAGTTTGGTCCATCGTTCTGGAAAAAGCCGGGAAATGTCTCTCGTTTCCAGGGCGACGGACGCTCTGGACACTCGTCAAGTATTTTTCTCCCGTTCGTCGTTCATTTGATTCTCCTGACCCGCCCACATACTCGCCCGAAAAACTCCAGAACCTCAAACCCCGTCCATTTCAGCGACTATTTGCGGTGCAGGACTCTGTGTTGCATCCCTCAACCCTCCTCCTTCAGAAAAGTTCCAGAGTGCGTCTTTAACATCCCATTTGTCTGTTATTGCGTCTTGTGCGGCTGCTGCGTGCGTTTCTTATTTATTTCCTGCGCTCGCTCAACCTGTTTCTCATTTTGCCCGTGAGCTGTGAAATTGAAAGGCTCGTCTCTCTTCGCTCATACTGGAAATTATTTCATATCAGAGGCGACATCGCAACGGCGGCGCCTCCTCCTCCTCCTCCTCTTCCTCCTCTTCTCCTCCTCCTCCTCTTCCTCCTCTTCTTCCTCCTCATCTTCCTCCTCTTCCTCCTCATCTTCCTCCTCCTCTTCCTCCTCTTCTTCCTCCTCTTCCCTCCTCTTCTTCTCCTCTCTCTTCTCTCCTCTCCTCCTCCTCCTCTCTTCTTCTTCTCCTCCTCTTCTTCTCCTCCTCCTCCTCCTCTTCCTCCTCTTCTTCCTCCTCCTCTTCCTCTCTTCTTCTCCTCCTCCTCTTCTCTTCCTCCTCTCTTCCTTCCTCTTCTTCTCTTCCTCCTCTTCTTCTCCTCCTCCTCCTCTTCTTCCCTCCTCTCTTCCTCCTCTTCTTCCTTCCTCCTCCTCCTCTTCCTTCTCCTCCTCCTCCTCCTTTCCTCCTCCTCTTCCTCCTCTCTTCCTCCTCTCTCCTCTTCCTCTTCTCTCCTCCTCTTCTTCCTCCTCCTCCTCCTCTTCCTCCTCTTCTTCTCCTCCTCTTCTTCCTCCTCCTCTCTTCTTCTCCTCTCTCTTCCTCCTCCTCCTCTTCTCCTCCTTCTCCTCCTCCTCTCTCTTCCTCCTCTTCCTCCTCCTCCTCCTCTCCTCCTCTTCCTCCTCTTCTTCCTCTTCCCTCCTTCATCCTCCTCCTACTCTTCCTCCTCTTCTTCCTCTTCTTCTCTTCCTCCTCCTCCTCCTCCTCCTCTTCCTCCTCTCCTCTCCTCCTCATTTCCTCCTCCTCCTCCTCCTTCCTCCTCTCCTCCTCTCTCCTCCTCCTCCTCCTCCTCTCCTCCTCCTCCTCCTCCTCTCTCCTCCTCCTCTCTCCTCCTCTTCTTCCTCCTCTTCTTCCTCCTCCTCCTCCTTCTCCTCCTCCTCCTCCTTCCTCCTCTCTCCTCCTCCTTCCTCCTCCTCTTCCTCCTCTTCCTCCTCCTCCTCCTCCTCCTCTTTCCTCCTCCTTCTTCTCCTCCTCCTCCTCTTCCTCCTCCTTCCTTCCTCCTCCTCCTCCTCTCCTTCTCCTCCTCCTCTCCTCCTCTTCCTCCTCCTCTTCTCCTCCTCTTCCTCCTCTTCCTCCTCCTCCTCCTCCTCCTCCTTCCTCCTCTTCCTCATCTCCTCCTCTTCTTCCTCCTCTTCCTCCTCCTCCTCCTCCTCCTCCTCCTCCTCCTCTCCTCCTCATCTTCCTCCTCTTCCTCCTCCTTCTTCCTCCTCTCCTCTTCCTCCTCCTCCTCCTCCTCTTCCTCCTCCTCCTCCTCTTCCTCCTCCTCCTCCTCCTCCTTCCTCCGGGTTTGTTTCACACTCCTCCTCATCGCTGCTGCTTCACGTTCACACAGACACGACAAACTTACATGTGACTGTGAAGAAAGATGCACTGCGGAACTTTTGTGTTGGGGATACGTTACCTGCTCGTCTCCATGGAGATGTTACAGCTTTGTTTACACTTAGACTTAACTGGAGCAGGTTTTGGGTTGACGGGGGAAACCGGAGGAACTCATCCAGACACGAGGAGAAACATGCAAACTCCACACAGAAAGGGGATCGAACCTGGAACCTTCTTACTGTGAGGAGCGAAAGAGTGATGGTTTGGGCGAAGAGAAAGAAAGAGAAAGAGAGAAAGAGAGAGGGTCGAGGGGTCAAATAGAAAGACAGAGAAAGAGAGAAAGAGAGGAGGGTTTGAGGGTCAAAGAGGGAGAGGGGGGATAGAGAGGAAAGGAGGAGAGGAGAGAAGGAGTGACGGAGAGAGAGGTTTGGGTGAAAGAGAAAGAAAGAGAGGATTTGAGGGTCAAATAAAGAGAGAGAGAGAGAGAGGGAGAGAGAGGAGAAAAAGAGGAGCGAAAGAGTGCTGGAGAGAGAGGTTTGGACGAAAGAGAGAGAGAGAGGGTCTAGGGGTCAAATAGAAAGACAGAGAAAGAGAGAAAGAGAGAAAGAGAGAGGGTTTGGGGGTCAAACAGAGAGAGAGAGAGAGAGAGAGAGAGTGGGGGATAGAGAGGAAAAGGAAGAGAGAAGAGTGAGGGAGAGAGTAAAGGTTTTGGTGAAAGAGAAATAGAGAGAGCGTTTGGGGGTCAAATAAAGATAAAGAGAGAGAGGAACAGAGAGGAAAGACGGAGAGAAAGAGTGCTGGAGAGAGAGGTTTGGGCAAAAGAGAAAGAGAAAGAGAGGGTTTGGGGGTCAAATAGAGAGAGAGAGAGAAAGGAGGAGAGAAAGAGTGACGGAGAGAGGTTTGAGTGAAAGTGAAAGAGAAAGAGAGAGAGAGAGGAAAGAAGGAGAGAAAGAATGCGGGAGAGAGTGATGGTTTGGGCGAAAGAGAGAAAGAGAGAGGGTCTGGGGGTCAAATAGAGAGAGAGCGGAGAGGGATAGAAAGGAAAGGAGGAGAGAAAGGAGAGGAGAGTGATGGAGAGAGTTATGGTTTGGGGGTTAAACAGAGAGAGAGAGAGAGAAAGAGAGAGAGAGAGGAACAGAGAGGAAAGAGGGAGAGAAAGAGTGCTGGAGAGAGAGGTTTGGGCAAAAGAGAAAGAGAAGAGAGGGTTTGGGGGTCAAATAGAGATAGAGAGAGAGGAGGAGGAGAGAAAGAGTGACGGAGAGAGGTTTGAGTGAAAGAGAAAGAGAGAGAAAGAGAGAGTGACACAGAGATGGAGAGAGAAAGAGAAAGAGAGAGAATAACTGGGGGGATCGAGACCCTCCGTCTTTCCTCTCCATCACCCGCATCCGGCGACCGTCACCATGGCAACCCCCGGCGATGCGGTTGGCACGGTAACCCTCCTTAAAAGCTGATGACATCGTGGCAGCCGACAATGAAACGGCGCCCGCTCCATCCGTCCATTATCCGCCGAGAAAGAAGAGAAGAGGAGAAGAGGGGAAGAGGAGGGGGCCTGTCGTCGTAATGTGCATAATGTGTTTAAAATCCGGCTTCAAAAAGAGCGTCAGCCTGAGGGACAAAGATCAGGGAAAAATCACACAGAAATCACACAAAAATATGGGGAAAGAGTGGGTTTGAAAGAGCTGTAATATACAATCCATTTGTCTGGTATTGATGAAAGTAAAATATTCAGAAGAGTTTTAGCCTGTGGGGCGAAGATCAGGGGAAAATCAGGCAAAATTCAGGGAAAAATTTATGAAAAAGTGGGTTAAAAAAGCTGTAATATAGAATCAATTTGTCAGATATTGGTTAGACTAGAATATTTTAAAGAGTTTTAGCCTGTGGGGCAAAGATCAGGGTTAAATCAGGCAAAAATATGGGAAAAAGTGGGTTGAAATTATTATAATACAGAATCCATTTGTCTGGTATTGGTGAAACTAAAATTTTCAGAAGAGTTTTAGCCTGTGGGGCAAAGATCAGGGAAAAATCAGGCCATAATCCACCAAAAATCTGGGAAAAATAAAAGAAAAAGTGGGTTATAATACGAGTAATATAGAATCAATTTGTCAGATATTGGTTAGACTAGAATATTCAGAAGAGTTTTAGCCTGTGGGACAAAAATCAGGGTTAATTCAGGCAAAAATATGGGAAAAAGTGGGTTGAAATGATTACAATACAGAATCCATTTGTCTGGTTTTGGTTAGACAAAAATTTTCAAAAGAGTTTTAGCCTGTGGGACAAAGATCAGGGAAAAATACAGCAAAAATCAGGCAAAAATAAAAAAAAAGTGGGTTAAAATAGTTGTAATATAGAATCCATTTGTCAGATATTGGTTAGTCTAAAAGTTTTAAAAGAGTTTTAGTCTGTAGGACAAAGATTGTGAAAAAAATCTGGCAAAAATAAGGGAAAAAGTGTGTTGAAATTATTATAATATAAAATCCATTTGTCTGGTATTGATGAAAGTAAAATATTCAGAAGAGTTTTCACCTGTGGGACAAAGATCAGGGTAAAATCTGAGAAAAATCAGGCAAAAATAAGGGGAACGAATGGGACTAGCTGTAAAAAATAATCCATTTGTTTGGTATTGATGAAACTAAAATATTCAGAAGAGTTTTAGCCAGTTTTAGCCTGTGGGACAAAGATCTGGGAAAAATCTCGCAAAAATAAGACAAAAATATGAAAAAAGGGGTTGGTGAGTTGAAATTGTTATAATATAGAATCAATTTGTCTGGTATTGGTGAAACTAAAATATTCAGAAGGGTTTTAGCCTGCGAGACAAGGATCAGGGTTAAATCAGAGAAAAATCAGGCAAAAATACAGGAAAAAATGGGTTGAAATTATTATAATACATAATCCATTTGTCTGGTTTTGATTACACTAAAATTTTCAAAAGAGTTTTAGCCTAAGGGCCAAATATCAGGGAAAAATCTGGCAAAAAGTGAGTGAGTTAAAATAGCTGTAATATAGAATTCATTTGTCTGGCACTGATGAAACTAAAATATTCAGAAGAGTTTTAGCCTGTGGGACAAAGATCAGGGTTAAATCAGGAAAAAATATGGGAAAAAGTGGGTTAAAATAAATGTAATATTGAATCCATTTGTCTGGTTTTGGTTAGACTAAAATCTTCAGAAGAGTTTTAGCCTGTGGGACAAAGATGTGGGGAAAATTAGGCAAAAATAAAGAAAAAAGTGGGTTAAAATGGCTCTAATAAAGAATCCATTTGTCTGGTATTGGTTAGAATAAAATATTCAGAAGCCTTTTAGTCTGTGAGACCAAGATCAGGGTTAAATCAGAAAAAAATATGGGAAAAACTGGGTTGAAATAACTGTAATATTGAATCCATTTGTCTGGTTTTGGTTAGACTAAAAGTTTCAGAAGAGTTTTAGCCTGTGGGACAAAGATCAGGGTTAAATCCAGCAAAAATCAAACAAAAATATGGGGAAACATGGGTTGAAATTATTATAATACAGAATCCATTTGTCTAGCTTTGGTTAGACTAAAATCTTCAAAAGAGTTTTAGCCTGTGGGACAAAGATGTGGGGAAAATCAGGCAAAAATCTGGCAAAAATAAAGAAAAAAGTGGGTTAAAATGGCTGTAATAAAGAATCCATTTGTCTGGTTTTGGTTAGAATAAAATATTTATTTAAGAGCTTTAGCCTGTGGGATAAAAATCAGGGAAAAATCTGACAAAAATATGGGGAAAGAGCGGGTTAAAATAAGTGTCATTTAGAATCCATTTGTCAAAATTCAGACCAAAATATGGGGAAATTTTAGAATCCATTTGTCTGACATGGTTGGATTATAATCTCTCTGTGTATGGTTTATTTATTTATTTTTTTAAAAATAATAAAGTAGTATGTGAGTCTGGTCTCCGCCCCCCAAACCAATCGTCCAATCAGATTTGTTTATTTCAGTGCCTCGTGTGAATCGAAGCAGCTCATTGGTCACTCGACATTTTGAACAAACTCAAACTTGTATAAACTTTTATGTTTTGCTCAGTGATTCTGCAGAAATCCTCCTGGTTTTTCAGTCTGTGATTTGTTTTCCTTTGTTTTTTTTCCTCAAAAACAGACATGTTTATTTTGATATGAACAGACCACACTTGTCTCTGATTGGCTGATCCATCTGTCACTTTGAGCCAGATTTGGTCCAGACTTGGTCCAGACTTGGTCCAGGTTTGGTCCAGGTTTGGTCCAGACTTGCTCCAGATTTGGTCCAGGTTTGGTCCAGGTTTGGTCCAGATTTTATTCAGATTTGGTTCAGATTTGGTCCAGGTTTGGTCCAGACTTGGTCCAGGTTTGGTCCAGACTTGGTCCAGACTTTGGTCCAAGTTTGGTCCAGGTTTGGTCCAGATTTGGTCCAGATTTGGTCCAGATTTGGTCCAGATTTGGTCCAGATTTGGTCCAGATTTGGTCCAGGTTTGGTCCAGGTTTTGGTCCAGATTTGGT
>NW_026570994.1:20510061-20527561 GCF_026225935.1 Boleophthalmus pectinirostris
TCTCTCCTCCTCTCCTCTCCTCTGCCTCTCTCTCTCTCCTTCTCCTCTCTCCTCTCTCTCTCCTTCTCCTCTTTCTTCTCCCTCTATCCTCTCCTCTCTCCTCATCCCTCTCCTCTCCTCTTCTCTCCTCTCCTCATCCCTCTCTCCTCCCTCCTCTCCTCTTCCTCATCCCTCTCTCCTCTCGTCTGTTTCGTGGAGATAAACGCCGTTCGTCCCTCGAGTTTCGCCGTTTGATTGACACATGCTAACAAGCCAACAGGTGAGACGAGGCCGCGCCGCGAATGGATAATGCTGACGCCGCCGAGCGAGGGAATACACCGGAGGAGAGGAAAGAGAGAGAGAAAAGAACAAAAAAGAGGAGGAGAGGGGGATTTGGGAGGCGGTTCAAGGACGTATCAGCTAATGTGTGCGCCTGATTTTGTATGCAAGAGGAAGAGACGGAGAAACGCGGGAACAAACGCCGACGGAATTTACTCGCGGCGGAAACTTTGGGACTAAAAAAAAATCTACTTGGTGAAGGTTTTTAGTCCTGGTTCAGTCCTGGTTCAGTCCTGGTTCAGTCCTGGTTTAGTCCTGGTTTAGTCCTGGTTTAGTCCTTGTTTAGACCTGGTTTAGTCCTGGTTTAGTCCCAGTTTAGTCCTGGTTCAGATCTAGTTTATAATTTTGATTTAGTCCTGGTTTAGTCCTGGTTTAGTCCTGGTTCAGTCCTGGTTTAGTCCTGGTTTAGTCCTGTTTTAGTCCTGGTTTATAGTTTTGGTTTAGTCTCGGTTCAGACCTGGTTTAAAATCCTGTCTGAGTCCTGGTTCAGTCCTGGTTCAGTCCTGGTTTAGTCCTGGTTTAGTCCCTGGTTTAGTCCCTGGTTTAGTCCTGGTTTTAGTGTTTTAGTCCGGTTTAGTGGTTTAGTCCTGGTTTAGTCCCTGGTTTAGTCGGTTTAGTCCTGGTTTAGTCCTGGTTTATAGTTTTGGTTTAGTCTCGGTTCAGACCTGGTTTAAAATCCTGTCTGAGTCCTGGTTTAGTCCCGGTTTAGTCCTGGTTTAGTCCCGGTTTAGTCCTGGTTTATAGTTTTGGTTTAGTCTCGGTTCAGACCTGGTTTAAAATCCTGTCTGAGTCCTGTTCAGTCCTGGTTTAGTCCTGGTTTAGTCCCTGGTTTAGTGCTGTTTTAGTCCTGGTTTAGTCCTGGTTTAGTCCCTGGTTTAGTCCCTGGTTTAGTCCTGGTTTAGTCCTTGTTCAGACCTGGTTTAAAATCCTGTCTGAGTCCTGGTTTAGTCCCGGTTCAGTTCTGACTCTGTCATGATTTAGTCCTGCTTTGGTTCTGACTTGGTTCTTGCTGAGTCCTGGTTTAGTCCTGGTTCAGATCTAATTTATAATTTTGGTTTAGTCTTGGTTGAGTCCGGCTTGAACCAGTCCCAGTTTAGTCCTGGTTTAGTCCTGGTTCAGTTTCTGACTCTGTCCTGGTTCAGTCATGATTTAGTCCTGGTTTATAATCTTGGTTTAGTCTTGGTTCACACCTGGTTTAGAATCCTGCTTCAGTCTTGGTTTAGTCCTGGTTCAGTTTTGACTTAGTTCTGAACCAGTCCCAGTTTAGTCCTGGTTTAGTCCCAGTTTAGTCCTGGTTTAGTCCTGGTTCAGATCTAGTTTATAATTTTGATTTAGTCCCAGTTTAGTCCTGGTTTAGTCCTGGTTTAATCCTGGTTCAGATCTAGTTTATAATTTTGATTTAGTCCCAGTTTAGTCCTGGTTTGTCTGTAACTTCTTAGGTCTTTTTTAAAGACATGCAGTAAAGTGTATTTACCTTTGTTGACATGTTTCGGCTGCTGCATCTTCAGAACTGTCACCGGTGTTGGTGTGCGTGTATATATCAGCTGTTGTTACTTCTGTAGGCGTGGTCAGCCTGATGGCCTGGCAGGTCGCTCAGACTGACCACGCTCCCGTCGCCGGTGTCTCTGGAGGAGGGTGTCCAGGTGTGTGAAAGGAGGAACGCTCCGTCATACGGTTAATGCTGTCCAGCCTCGCTTTCTGATTTCAATGGCCTCCTTGATCCAGCGTTTGAACTTGTTGTTTTCCGATCCAATGACCCGAGCCCGTCCCAATCCATAATGTGGTTGTTCCTTTTACAGTGGTCTGATATGGCGATTTTAGTTTCCTGTTCTGCTTTGTCTTTTTGTGTTCTGGTGAGTCTCCCTGACGTTTCTTTTCGCATTCCTTTTGGTGTTCCTTTTTTCGGATGTGGAATGCCCGGCTGTTTCCCCTATGTATGATTTATTGCATGATTTGCATTGGATTTCGTAGATGGCATTGCATTTTGTTTCTTGTGGGATTTTGTCCTTGGGATGTACGAGTAGTTGGCGGAGTTTTGTGTATGGTTTTTACACAGTGATTATGTTGTGTTTTTCATGGCTCTCTGGATGGGTTCGGTTATTCCTCTGATGTATGGTAGTGTGACTATGTTCTTGTGGTCCTGCTGCCTGTGTTGCATTGTTGTGTTTTTTTCCGGGTTTGTTGGTTTTATTGATAACTTGTTGTTGCCTTTTTTTTGGCCAGCTGGGGTACTGACATTGTTTGAGTGCTTGTATGATGTGTCTCTCCTCTTCCTCCCTGTCGGTGTGGTTGTGATGAGTGTGGCCCGTTCGATAATGTTCTTACTACTGAAAGTTTGGTGCAGTGGGGGTGTTCGGATGTCCAGAGCATATTGGTCAGTGTGTGTAGGTTTCCGGTATACAGTAATTTTGATGCTGCCGTCTGCAATGTGGTGGATTTTAATGTCCAGAAAAGATATGGCTCCATCTTTTCCTCCTCGTGTGTGAATTGAATATTACCTGTGGTCTTGTGTGTTGAGATGGTCCGTGAGTTCTTGTGTGTGTCCTTGTTGTATTTTTCTCCAGGATGTCATCTACGTAGCGTTTCCAAAAGGTTAAACGGCATTGTGGTGGTGCGGTGTTGAAAGCTTTTTGTTCCAGGTCCTCCATGAAAACTGCTCATTATTGCTGATAGTGGATCTCCCATTGTGAACCGTCTTTCTGTCTGTAAATTATGTTGTTGTACTGAAAATATGTTAGACTTGGCCACGAAACGTAATATTGTGTAATGTCATCAAACTGTTAGATTTGTGCGTTTTTTGAGTGTTCTGTCCTTTTTAAGTTTTCTTTGTACTATGCGTAGTGTGACATCCACGGGTGTTTTGTGAAGAGTGATATGACGTCGTGTGATATGAGTATTTCATCCGGTGCTATTGTAATGTTTTTTAGTTCCTGTGCCAATTGTTTTGCATTCTTGCAGTTGAATTTTGTTTGACCGATGAGTGGTTTTATTATTTCGACCAGGGCTTTGGATAAATTGTATGTTACCGAACCTATGCTATCGACTATCGGGCGGAGCGGCGTGTCTGTTTTGTGAATTTTCGGGGTACCGTAAATGCGGGGTGATGCTGGCTGTAGGATTAAATCGTTGTATGCTTCACGGGTTGATTTTTTTTCTGTTCTAATAGGGGTTTGAGTAATGTTTTGAGGGTTCGTTTCTTTTCTTCTGTCGGATTCTTTTTAATGATTTCGTAGGTGTCGGTGTCTGCGAGTAGTGCTTCCATTTTATGTTCGTATGTTTTCTTGTCCAATATGACTGTTGTCCTGCCTTTATCTGCGGGTAAAATAATGATTGTGTTGTCTTTTTCATGTGATTAATGGCTTTCCTTTCCTTCTTGGTTATATTGCTTTTCGGTAATTTGGTGTTTTAGAATCCCTGTCACTGTGTTGCGTAAATCTGCTTTTTGTCCCTGATTTGGTATTTTTGGCATGCTAGTTCTGTGGCTAATATGTATTCTTCTATGGGTATTTTGTATGGGGTGGTGGCAAAATTAAGTCCTCGTGTAAGTACATTTGTTTCTGTTTCTGTGATTTTTCGCTGAGTTAAATTGCATACCCATTTATCTTTATTTTTTGTTAGGGAGGTTTCGATTTTGCTGTGTTTTTTCTCTATTAGTAATTTTAACTTCCTAACATGGCGTTCCTTAGTAGTTTTAAATTCTAATTCGTATGTATTTTCTAAATGTTTGCTAACCTGTCGTTGTGCCTCTTCTTCCATGGGGAATGGTTTAGTCCTGGTTTAGTCTCGGTTCAGTTCTGACTCAGTCATGATTTAGTCCTGCTTTGGTTCTGACTTGGTTCTTGCCGAGTCCTGGTTTAGTCCTGGTTCAGATCTAATTTATAATTTTGGTTTAGTCTTGGTTGAGTCCGGCTTGAACCAGTCCCAGTTTAGTCCTGGTTCAGTCCTGGTTCAGTTCTTGCTCATTTATGATTTAGTCCCAGTTTAGTCCTGGTTCAGTTTTGACTTAATTCTGAATCAGTCCCCTGTTTTAGTCTTGGTTTAGTCCTGGTTTATAGTCTTGGTTTAGTTTTGACTCAGTCCTGGTTCAGTCCTTGCTGAGTCATGATTTAGTCCTGGTTCAGTCCTGGTTTAGTCCTGGTTCAGTCCTCATTCAGATCTAATTTACAATCTTGGTTTAGTCTTGGTTCAGACCTGGTTTAAAATCCTGTCTGAGTCCTGGTTTAGTCCTGGTTCAATCCTGGTTTAGATCTAGTTTCTAATCTTGGTTCAGTCCTTGCTCATTCCTGATTTAGTCCTAGTTTGGTCCTGGTTCGGTTCTGACTTGGTTCTTGTTGAGATCTGGTTCAGTCCTCGTTCAGATCTAGTTTATAATTTTGGTTTAGTCTTGGTTCAGTCCTGCTTGAGACCTGGTTGAGTCCTGGTTTAGTCTTGGTTCAGTCCTGCTTGAGACCTGCTTGAGACCTGGTTGAGTCCTGGTTTAGTCTTGGTTCAGTTCTGACTTGGTTCTTGTTGAGTCCTGGTTTAAACTTTATAGTCCTGGTTTAGTCCTGGTTTAATCCTGACTGAGTCCTGATTGACTCAACTATTATAAAATCTAAAATAAAACTATTTTCTAAGATAAAAATATTAACAAAGTCAAAAGTGTGAACTCATTTCTGAGATGCCTTAAAAACTTTTAAATCTGAATTCTTTCTATTCTGACTGTGATGATTCACACTAAGATGTTGTCAAGACATTTAAATATACTTATATACTTATAAATATATAAATATATACTTATTTACTCTATAAATACTCATATATAAATATACTGTGACTTTTGAAGTACAGTTTAGTTTAAAATTCATTTAATTGCAAAAATCTAAGCCATACTTTGGTTTAAAGACTTGAAATGACTTGAAGCTCAGAACAGACGACTTGGACTTGACTTGGACTTTCCTGTGTTTGACTTGGGACTTGACTCGGACTTGAGGTCAAAGACTTGAGACTTGGTCCCACCTCTGCAGACGAGCTTTAGTGAAAAACTGAACAAAACTAATGTTATGTTTCACATTCAAACTGCACAAATCTCTGTCTATGCAAATATTTACATCATGAAATCGATTTTTAATTTAAATTCTAGAATCAGTCTGAGTGAACAAGTTCCTCCTGTTTTATTCATGATCATAACACGAGTTCTGCTCAGTGTCACTGATGCTTTTTTAGTCATTTATCGTCACAGGAAAACCTGCAGACAGTCTTTCCTCCACCTGTTTATACAGCTTGGTCCATTGTACGACCACATCCACCTTAAATTAACTTTTAGCTCAAACTTTTGTCTAAAAACTACAAATATGGCATAAGAGAGGGACAGTTTTATCTAAAAACTACAAAAATGGTGTAAGAGACGGAAACTTTTGTCCAAAAACTACAAAAATGGCGTAAGAGAGGGACAGTTTTACCAGATTTTTTCCCACATGTTTGAGTGTTTGTGAGTCAGATTTATTGTTTAAGCAGCTCTTGAGGTCCAAATAAACCAGCTGTGTGCTGTCTGCATCTAATCAGGAAGTGCGTGTCGGCATGCTAGTCGTTGTTAACTGACTGTAGAACACCCCCAGCACCATGTCACCGTAAATAAGTAGAAGCTAATAAGCAGCTCTTGGTCTGCGTTGTGACGTCTGCGTCTCATTAAAAAGCATTTTATTGTCAGTTTTATTGTTAGGAAGTGCACGTTAGCATGCTAGTTGCTGTTCGCTTTACTATGACGACAAAACTGAACTCCTGCGTCCAAATAATTTCCCTCGTGGATCAATAAAGTTTGTCAAAGTCTAAGTCTAGAAGTAGAAATAAGCATCTCTCGAGTGTTGTGTGCTGTCTGTTTCTAATCAGGAAGTGCGCATTAACATACTAGTTGTTGTTAGCTTTAACGTGACTGCAAAACGTGTAGAACACCCCCGGCACGATGTCACCGCAAATAAGCAGCAATAATGAGCAGCTCTCGAGGTCTGCTGTGTGCTGTCTACGTCTAAAAAAAAAGCGTTGCGTTGTCAGTTTTATTGTTAGGAAGTGCACGTTAGCATGCTAGTTGCTGTTCGCTTTACTGTCCCGACAAAACTGAGCTCCTGTGTCAAAATAATTTCCCTTATGGATCAATAAAGTTTGACCAAGTCTAAATTTTTAAGTCACAATAAGCAGCTCTCGAGGTCTGCTGTGTGCTGCCGATGTTGAATCAGGAAGTGCACATTAGCATGCCAGTCGCCGTTCGCTTTTTAACGTGACTGCAAAATGTTACCGATGTTACCGCAAACGAGCAGCAATAATAAGCAGCTCTGTGTGTGTTGTCTGCGTCTAATATAAAAAAGCATTTTACTGTCAGATCATCAGGAAGTGCTCGTTAGCATGCTAGTTGCTGTTCGCCTTACTGTCCCGACAAAACTGAGCTCCCGCGTCCAAATAATTTCCCTCGTGGATCAATAAAGTTTGTCTACCAAGTCTAAAATCTAAAGTCTAAAGAGCGTTTTTGGCGTCAGATAATCAGGAAGTGCACGTCAGCATGCTAGTCGTCGTTCGGGTTAACGTGAAAGCAAAACGTGTAGCATTAGACAGTAAAAACCCGACACGTGCCTTTAAACGGAGCATTTCCATAGTAACGCACTAATTATTCCCGTCTCGAGTCTAAATCCGTGCACCGTCTTGATTAAAACGTGTAAATTGAAGCGTAATCGTTTTTCTAGTGGAGATTTGCCGCGCGCTAATTGTCAGAAATGAATGAGCCGTTATCAAAACGCCGACGCTCCTTATCGCCGATCTTACAGGGCCGAGTTATCTCCACGCGCCGGCGATTAATATTCAAACGGATGAAGCGTGAGTTTGAGTCTCCGCACCTGATTTTCACGCCTTTAAAAACGTAAAAAAAAACAAACAAAACAAAAGTAGTTCATTTGAAACAGTTTGTAAAAGTCCAAAGTTACTTACCTTATGTTGTGCATGTGTCTCACTGAGTGCGTTATACATGCACATCAATAACCCGGTTATGATCGGGTTTTTTGAGTATCCCGGTTTCTTGATGGTGCATGTATACGCAGTAACCCGGTTTCAGTAACCCAGTTATGGCAGTGTCCCGGTTATTAGAAACCAGGTTACTGTAGCTGGTTTATTCTGATAGTAACCAGGTTACTTGTGGCATGTAAATGCGCAGTATCCCGGTTACTGCAACATAAAGTTGAGTCGCATGCGTCAAAAAGACACTTTCCAGCCTTTCACCACAACAGTAGTGACATAAATAAATTGACCAACATAAATAAAGTGACCAAACGAGTGAAATGACTGTAAAATAAAGAGCTGCGCTAAACCTGCACATGTACAATCTGCACTCGTACGACCTGCACTCGTGTGACGCTGAAAAGCTAAAACATGAACTATCTCCTATACTCTATACGCATGGAACACACTTACCATCATTAGCGCCTCTTCTGTCACAGAAATAACACACATAATCCACAGAGTCGTGTCATTTAGTCCAAAAAAGAAACTGATCGCATCAGCGACACAAGGAGCGAGTTGTTTTTATCGCCGCTAACAGTTTATGCTAATTAGCCTACGGTCTTAAGTTTCGTTTCTGTAAAACATAAACAAATGTGATCAGAGCTGAATGATCTGATCAAACGGGCTGATGTGTCTATAGTGTTTATGGTTTATATGTTGTAAAGTTGAGTTTATTTATGCAGAAGATTTTAATGAAGAATCTGCACAGTGGATTGTGGGAGATCTCGTAGCTCCTTAGCTTCTTATGCTAAAGGAGCTCACGGTTTGTATTTTTCCTGGTTTATGAAATTGATTTAAGTTAATTTTTGCGCCTGCGCATTTGTAAGATTATGTCAAGAAACCGGGATACTCCATTTGATCATGTACACGCGGATATGAGTGTCCCGGTTTCTCAGTGAACATGTAAACACAGTAACACGAATACTGACAGAACCGGGATATGGATAATAACCGGGTTATTGATGTGCATGTAAACACACTCTATATCAAAAATATTTTAATGTAATCCGAAAATTCAGGAAAAACACACAAAATGGAAGCATCCCGCTCGCAAATCCAAAGAGACGTGGACAGAAATACCTAGAAGACCAGAGCCATTGTCCAACATTATCTTATTATTACATATCTTACACCTTTTTATTTTGTTACGATCAAAAACAATACATTTTCCGCCTTCTTTATCATTATTATTATTTTGTACGACCATAAACGAAAACACAAAACCTTACATTTTCTCATTCTCACTGTGGTTTATTTTGTCCGATCATAACTGATAAACGTCTGTGTCTTCGTTATCATTATTATTATTAGTTTTTGTACGACCATAAACAAAAAAAAAACAAACAAAAAAATTGACATCTTAAAAAAATGAAGGTAAGAACTAAGAAAATAAGTGATTGTATTTCTGTTTGAGGGTGAGTGCTGATTTTAAAAAGTCTAACACTGGAGAAGCCTTTAAAAAATAAAAAGTATAAAGCGTTATGTTTTGACCAATATAGAGCTCTGAAATGAATGAATTATGCATTAAATTTAGTTTGTTTTAATTTATATTTTGTTATAAGAACTTTTTTTTTTTTTACTTCAGCCTAAACACTTTTGTATGACGGAGAATAAGGCTCAGATAAAAAAAAAAAAGATGCCGCTACGAGAATTAAATCGTAATATTTCGACATTAAAGTCATAATATTATGAGAATAAAGTTATAACACGAGAATGAAGTGGTAATAAACTCAAAGTCAAAATGAAAAACACTCAGTCGTTTTTCAATATAAAATCAAAAATAAGAAAACGAAAAAACAACTACTTTCTTCATTTGCACCTCTGGACTGAACCAGGACTGAACCAGGACTAAACCATGGGACCAGACAGGGACTGAGTCCGGGACCAAGACTGAGACCGGGATCAGACCAGAACTGAGACCAGGACTGAGACCGGGACTGAGACCGCGACCAGACCAAGACCAGGACCAGGACCGAGACTGACACTAGGACCATACCAGGGCTGAAAACAGTTTAGTCCTGGTTTAGTCCTGATTCAGTCCTGGTTTAGTCCTGGTTTTAGTCCTTTCAGTCCTGGTTCAGTCCTGGTTTAGTCCTGGTTTTCAGTCCTGGTTTAGTCCTGGTTTAGTCCTGATTCAGTCCTGGTTCAGTCCTGGTTTAGTCCTGGTTTAGTCCTGGTTCAGTCCTGGTTTAGTCCTGGTTTAGTCCTGGTTCAGTCCTGTTTAGTCCTGTTTTAGTCCTGGTTCAGTCCTGGTTCAGTCCTGGTTCAGTCCTGGTTTAGTCCTGGTTTAGTCCTGATTCAGTCCTGATTCAGTCCTGGTTTAGTCCTGGTTTAGTCCTGGTTTAGTCCTGATTCAGTCCTGGTTCAGTCCTGTTTAGTCCTGATTCAGTCCTGGTTCAGTCAGTCCTGGTTTAGTCCTGGTTTAGTCCTGGTTCAGTCCTGGTTCAGTCCTGGTTTAGTCCTGGTTTAGTTCTGGTTTAGTACTGTTTTTAGTCCTGTTTTAGTCCTGGTTCAGTCCTGGTTCAGTCCTGGTTCAGTCCTGGTTCAGTCCTGGTTTAGTCCTGGTTTAGTCCTGGTTCAGTCC
This sequence comes from Boleophthalmus pectinirostris, assembly GCF_026225935.1. NCBI lineage: Eukaryota > Metazoa > Chordata > Actinopteri > Gobiiformes > Gobiidae > Boleophthalmus > Boleophthalmus pectinirostris. The sequence continues at coordinate 20,519,987 of NW_026570994.1, forward strand.
TGTTTTAGTCCTGTTTTAGTCCTGTTCAGTCCTGGTTCAGTCCTGTTTCAGTCCTGGTTTAGTCCTGGTTTAGTCCTGTTCAGTCCTGGTTCAGTCCTGGTTTCAGTCCTGGTTTAGTCCTGGTTTAGTTAGTCCTGATTCAGTCCTGTTTAGTCCTGGTTAGTCCTGGTTTTAGTCCTGGTTTAGTCCTGATTCAGTCCTGTTCAGTCCTGGTTTAGTCCTGGTTTAGTCCTGATTCAGTCTGGTTTAGTCCTGGTTTAGTCCTGGTTCAGTCCTGATTCAGTCCTGGTTTAGTCCTGATTCAGTCCTGATTCAGTCCTGGTTTAGTCCTGGTTTAGTCCTGGTTTAGTCCTGGTTTAGTCCTTATGCGGTGCATTAGTCCTGCATCGCATTTTAAGTCACGGAAACGGCGCTTCCCATTTCCGTGACTTAAACCAGGACTAAACCAGGACTAAACTGTTTTCAGTCCCGGTCTGGTCCTGGTCTGGTCCCACTCTGGTCCTGGTCTCAATCCTGGTCTTAGTTCTGGTTTGGTTCCAGACCTGGTTTAGTCCTGATTCTGTCCTGGTTCAGTCGAATGAACAAACGACACACAGATTCTTCTCCTTTACAAAAGAGCTCCAGCCTCAGACTTTATTTTGACTACGACTTTATTCTCATAAAATTACGACTTTAATGTTGAAAAATTATGACTTTATTCTCTCTTTTTTTTTTATCTGAGCCTTACACTCCGTCGTACTTTTGGTCATGATCCATGGGTTTATCGTCTAAGTTTTGTTTTATTTTGTTTTGTAGTGCTGCAAAACCGAGCTTCAGACAGAGCAGTGCCTACAGTTAGACTCACACCGCCAAAAAACTAAAATGAAATTGAAAAAACAGCAGCTGCAAAGACACAATTTTATCAAATACATGTGAAAAATCAAGTTCAGGATCTTTAATATAACGTAAAAAAGTGTTAATAAAATAAAAACAACTCAGTAGAAAGTCGGGTTTTTTAATAGTTTTAATATTTAATGCAAAAAAAAAGTATAAAAATCATGCAACACACACATTTTTTGGCAAATACGAACCCAGAGAAAACATGGCCACAGTTTAGTTGAGTAGTTTGAGTCGTTTAAAAATACTTCAGCACGGACTTTTTTTAATTCAAACACCACACAAAAAGCGATGACAAACACATAATGAATTCATACGAGGGTCATAAAAACGTCCACAAAAAAAAATAAAAAACGGGGCGGGACTCAACATCAAGGACGTCCGGACGCTTTGAAGTCAGGCGTGTCGCTTCCCGCTTCCTGTTTGTCGCGCTCCGCTTCCCGCCGTCTACTTCCCGGCGGCGTGTTGTGACAGGAACGCCGCGGTTTCCTCTGTGCAAACTCAGCACGGCCTTCCCAAACCCGGATACCCCTCCATACAGTACAAACATGGCCGCCGCGACATCAGCGCTCCGGATTACAAATAAACGAAGTGTGTGCGTTACGTTACTCCATCGTAAATATATCTACATTATCAGTGCGCGACGTGAAAATATATTAACTTAAATGTTTTTAAATGTCCCTTTTCTCCTAAATACCACTTATTTACAAGGTTTCGGAATAAAATAATTGGCAAAAATCGGCAGCGCAAAAGAGATAAAAAACAAAACAAACGCGATCTAGTTTAACTTATTTCAATCCAATTCGATATTCTGAATTTAACTCGTTTTTTAGAAATTTTGCGGCGGAGTTTTGCATTTCGATAATGAGCTAAGGGTTTAAAGTCGCACTGCGGAGCTTTTCTACCTGTGTGTCGCCATGGAATGTTCCGCAATAGGGCATTAAATTTGAGGTTATTGTTAAATATAGATAATGGAGCAAAAAAATTTTTTAGTAAAAGTGAAAAAAAAAATGAAAAAAATCTACTTAAGTAAAATTATTTAAGTGCTTGTTTAAAAATGTACTTAAAGAGTAAAAATTAAAAGTATTTTGATGATTTTTCTGAACAATTAAAGCTTCAAACGTACAGATTTTGACAATTTTTTTTACTGATTTTACGTAATTAAATTTTTCTGACGTTTTCTCACTGTTTTTGTGTTTTTGGTTTGGTCGAAGTTGGGACAGAAACTCAAATCGTAAAGTAAAAGTAAAAAGTATCAGTGTAAAATGTACTTCATTCGTTCATGCGTTTTTCAAAATAAAACCAAAAATAAGAAAATGAAAAAACAATGATTTTCATTATTCGTTTAAATAATGTTTGGGTTTGTTTTGTTCTGGTTTAAATTTTATAGTCCTGGTTTAGTCTTAGTTTAGTCCTGGTTCAGTTCTGGTCTAGTCCTGGTTTAGTCCTAGTTTAGTCCTGGTTCAGTTCTGGTTTAGTCCTGGTTCAGTCCTAATTCGGTCCTGGTTAGTCCCGTTTTAGTCCTGGTTAAGTCCTGTTTTAGTCCTGTTTTAGTTCTGGTTTAGTCCTTGTGTAGTCCTGGTTTAGTCCTAGTTTAGTCCTGTTTTAATCCTGGTGTAGTCCTAGTTCAATCCTGGTTCAGTCCCAGTTTAGACCCGGTTCAGACCCGGTTTAGTGCTGTTTTAGACCTTGTTTAGTCCTGGTTCAGTTCTGTCTTAATCCTCGTTCAGTCCTGGTCTAGTCCTGGTCTAGTCCTAGTTCAGTCCTGGTTCAGACCCGGTTTAGTCCTGTTTTAGTCCTGGTTCAGTCCGGCGTCTCAATTTAAGTCACGGAAACAGGAAACAGTCGTTATCAAAAAACAAAGTTGTTTTTTCATTTTCTTATTTTTGATTTTATTTTGAAAACACACGGACTGGTGACGTATCGGAAAAGCTCCGCAGTGCGTCTTTAAACCTTTTCCTTTCTCTGCGTTGGATTATTCGACGTTAAACGGCTCCGATCACGGGGTTCTTCCTGCGCGGGTCGGGCTGTCGTCCGTCGTATCCGTATCGGTCGTCGATATATCGGCCGGGACTCGCCTGTCGGTGTCCCTCCCTCCTGGTGGTGTCGTGCTGCTGCTGCGGCTGGCGCCCCCTGTGGTCGTTCTGGGCGCCGCGGCTCTGGTGGCGCTGGTTGGACGACTGGGGCAGGGGGAGACGCTCTCGGGGGGCAGTCGGGTCGTAGGGGCTCGAGTCGTCGGACGTGGACCTCGGGTAGTCGTACGGGTCCCTCCTGCGAGAAAAAAAAACCAAAACACAAAAATTACAAATATTTGATCGGATTATCTTATCTTTAAAGGTGCGTCGCCGAGAATGTTCCACAGTGTGACTTTAAACAGATCGACTGGACATTGATTCAGTCACAGGTGGATTTAGAAAAAAACAGGCTGTGAGGACTAAAGTAGAACTAAACCAGGACTAGATCAGGACTAGACCAGAGTTAGACCAAGCCTAGACCAGTACCAGACCAATACCAGACCAGGACTAGACCAGGACTAGACCAGGGCTAGACCAGGGCAAGACCAGAGACTAGACCAGGGCAAGACCAGAGACTAGACCAGAGACTTGACCAGGGCTAGACCAGAGACTAGACCAGGACTAGACCAAAACTAGGCCAAAACTAGACCAGGACTAGACCAAAACTAGACCAGGACTAGACCAAAACTAGGCCAAAACTAGACCAGGACTAGACCACAACTAGACCAGGACTAGACCAAAACTAGGCCAAAACTATACCAGGACTAGACCAAAACTAGATCAAAACTAGACCAAGGCTAGACCAAACCTCGACCAGGGGTAGACCAGGACTAGACCAAAACTAGACCAAAACTAGACCAGGACTAGACCAAAACTAGGCCAAAACTATACCAGGACTAGAACAAAACTAGACCAAAACTAGACCAGGACTAGACCACAACTAGACCAGGACTAGACCAAAACTAGACCAGGACTAGACCAAAACTAGGCCAAAACTAGACCAGGACTAGACCAAAACTAGACCAAAACTAGGCCAAAACTATACCAAGACTAGACCAAAACTAGACCAAAACTAGACCAAAACTAGACCAAAACTAGGCCAAAACTAGACCAGGACTAGACCAAAACTAGACCAGGACTAGACCAAAACTAGACCAAAACTAGACCAGACTAGACCAAAACAAAACTAGACAGACCAGGACTAGACCAAAACTAGACCAGGGCTAGACCAAGACTAGACCAAAACTAGACCAAGGCTAGACCAAACCTTGACCAGGACAAGACCAAAACTATACCAGGACTAGACCAAAACTAGACCAGGACTAGACCAGGACTAGACCAAAACTAGACCAAAACTAGACCAAGACTAAACCAAGGACTAAAAGAGGGACTGAACATTGATGATACCAGAGGTAAACCAGGACTAAACAAGTACTAAACCAGGACTAGACTCTGGTATGGATCCAGGTCTGAGTCCCGAGGGGATCAAGTCCGAGATCAGGGTCTAAAGAGACGGTCTAAATATGAACCTGACCCAGATCCCAGACCAGAGACCAGAGACCAGAGAGACCACCCAGAGCCCGGAGCGCAGGTGGTCCTCCCCCTAAAATAAACTCATTTAAACCACATAATCCCACTAAAATGAAATAATACAAACACGTGGACAAGTTCGGTGGTGTAAAAGTTCCGCAGTGTGGCATTAAAGCTGCACTGTGGAGCTTTTCTGGTGGAGGAAAACTGCGTCAAACGTTTTTCTGTTTTGTTCTGATTATTATTATTATTATTATGGTTTTGCTTGGAATGTTTCACAGTGTGGCATTAAATTTCTACTTTCTATCACCATGGAGACCAAACTAGACAAAGTGACAGGTCAGATCTGTGGAGAGGCGACCCCGCTCACAGTCCGAGTGTCTTTTGGTTTTGGTTTTCGAGGTGGTTTTGGGTGATAAAACGACCTGTGATTGAATTATTAGTGGAATGACTGCGAGTCCTGGGTTAATCCTGGTTTAGTCCTGGTTTAGTCCTGGTTTAGTCCGGGTCTCGGGTCAGGGACTCTGGGCTCTGAGCTGAACCAGGGACCACCCATAAACCGGGTTTAACTCTGGGTTCAGTTTCACTCTGTCACCAAAAGAATCAGGCTCTTTTCAAAACATCACATTATTATTTTACTTATTAAGACTAAACCAGGACTGAACCAGACTAAACCAGGTCTAAACCAGGACTGAACCAGGGAACCAGGACTAAACCAAGTCTACACCAGGACTGAACCAGGACTAAACCAGGTCTAAACCAGGACTGAACCAGGACTAAACCAGGACTGAACCAGGACTAAACAGGTCTAAACCAGGACTAAACCAGGTCTAAACCAGTCTACATCAGGACTGAACCAGGTCTAAACCAGGACTAAACCAGGAATCAAGACTAAACCAGGACTGAACCAGGACTAAACCAGGACTAAACCAGGACTAAACCAGGTCTAAACCAGATCTACATCAGGACTGAACCAGGTCTAAAACAGGACTAAACAGGTCTAAACAGGACTAAATCAAGACTAAACCAGGACTGAGGACTGAACAGGACTAAACCAGGACTGAACCAGGACTAACCAGATCTACATCAGGACTGAACCAGGACTAAACCAGGACTAAACCAGGAACCAGGTTAAACCAGGTCTACACCAGGACTAAACCAGGTCTACACCAGGACTGAACCAGGACTGAACCAGGACTAACCAGGACTAAACCAGGACTGAACCAGGACTAAACCAGGATAAACCAGTCTACACCAGGACTGAACCAGGACTAAACCAGATCTAAACCAGGACTGAACCAGGTCTAAACCAGATCTAAACCAGGACTGAACCAGGACTAAACCAGGACTAAACCAAGTCTACACCAGGACTGAACCAGGACTAAACCAGGTCTAAACCAGGACTGAACCAGGACTAAACCAGATCTAAACCAGGACTGAACCAGGACTAAACCAGATCTACACCAGGACTGAACCAGGACTAAACCAGGACTAAACCAGGACTAAACCAGGTCTAAACCAGGTCTACATCAGGACTGAACCAGGTCTAAACCAGGACTAAACCAGGACTAAACCAGGACTAAATCAAGACTAAACAGGACTGAACCAGGACTAAACCAGGACTAAACCAGGTAAACCAGGCTAAACCAGATCTACATCAGGACTGAACCAGGTCTAAACCAGGACTAAACCAGGTCTAAACCAGGACTAAATCAAGACTAAACCAGGACTGAACCAGGACTAAACCAGGGACTGAACCAGGACTAAACCAGATCTACAGCAGGACTGAACCAGGACTAAACCAGGACTAAACCAGGTCTAAACCAGGTCTACACCAGGACTAAACCAGGTCTACACCAGGACTGAACCAGGACTGAACCAGGACTAAACCAGGACTAAACCAGGACTGAACCAGGACTGAACCAGGACTAAACCAGGTCTACACCAGGACTGAACCAGGACTAAACCAGGTCTAAACCAGGACTGAACCAGGACTAAACCAGGACTAAACCAGGACTAAACCAGGTCTACACCAGGACTAAACCAGGTCTAAACCAGGACTAAACCAGGACTAAACCAGGACTAAACCAGGACTACCAGGACTGAACCAGGACTAAACCAGACTAAACCAGGACTAAACCAGGACTGAACCAGGACTAAACCAGGTCTACACCAGGACTGAACCAGGACTAAACCAGGTCTACACCAGGACTAAACCAGGACTAAACCAAGACTAAACCAGGTCTACACCAGGTCTACACCAGGACTAAACCAGGACTAAACCAGGTCTACACCAGTCTACACCAAGGACTAAACCAGGACTAAACCAAGACTAAATCAGGACAAAACCAGACTAAATTAAGACTAAACCAGGAAAAAAACAGGACTAAACCAGGACTAAACCAAGACTAAACCAGGTCTACACCAGGACTAAACCAGGACTAAACCAGGACTAAACCAGGACTAAACCAGGACTAAACTAAATCTAAACCAGGACTAAATTAAGACTAAACCAGGAAAAAAAACAGGACTAAACCAGGACTAAACCAACTCTAATCCAGGACTAAAACTCTCTCAGTGCGGTTGGTCTCTTTAGACTCTGATCAAACTGAACACTTCTCTGTGTGTAAAAGTAAACCTGTGTGTGTCTCTGTGTGTGTAAAAGTAAACCTGTGTGTGTCTCTGTGTGTGTAAAAGTAAACCTGTGTGTGTCTCTGTGTGTAAAAGTAAACCTGTGTGTGTCTCTGTGTGTGTAAAAGTAAACCTGTGTGTGTCTCTGTGTGTAAAAGTAAACCTGTGTGTGTCTCTGTGTGTGTAAAAGTAAACCTGTGTGTGTCTCTGTGTGTAAAAGTAAACCTGTGTGTGTCTCTGTGTGTAAAAGTAAACCTGTGTGTGTCTGTGTGTGTAAAAGTAAACCTGTGTGTGTCTCTGTGTGTAAAAGTAAACCTGTGTGTGTCTCTGTGTGTAAAAGTAAACCTGTGTGTGTCTCTCTGTGTGTAAAAGTAAACCTGTGTGTGTCTCTGTGTGTGTAAAAGTAAACATGTGTGTGTCTCTGTGTGTAAAAGTAAACTGTGTGTGTCTCTCTGTGTGTGTAAAAGTAAACCTGTGTGTGTCTCTGTGTGTAAAAGTAAACCTGTGTGTGTCTCTGTGTGTA
>NW_026570994.1:20532561-20537561 GCF_026225935.1 Boleophthalmus pectinirostris
GGAACTAACTAAAACAGGACTAAACCAGGGACAAAACATGGACTAAATGAAGACTAAAGCAGGACTATAGTGGGGACTAAACTAGAAACCGAACCAGAACAGAACTAAGGACTGAACCAAGGACTACATGAAGACTTAACCAGGACTAAACCAGGGACTAAATCAGGAACTAAACCAGAACCGTAAACTAAAGGGTTCACTGTTTTCTAACATCACCAAATTAACTGTTTTGTCTATAATTTGTTAAGTTTTTGATCACTTAAATCACAGTATTTTAAAGGTTTATTCGTCTCCGCGTCTGTAAAATCCCGTTGTGTTTCTGGTGAAGGTGGATTTGTTTCCTCACTGTTTATTTAAGTCGTGTAACTCGTCTGGTTCATTATGATGATGCATCCACCACAATCTCAACATCCGTCCCCCGTCGCAGGCGCAAGACCAGGAACCAACGAGGACTAAAGAGAGACCAGGACCAGGACTAAACCAGGACTAAACCAGGACTAAACCAGGACTGAAACAGGACGAAAACAGGACGAAAACAGGACTGAAACAGGACGAAAACAGGACTGAAACAGGACTAAAACAGGACTAAAACAGGACTGAGGACTGAAACGGGACTAAAACAGGACTGAAACAGGACTAAAACAGGACGAAAACAGGACGAAAACAGGACTAAAAAAGGACTGGAACAGGACTAAAACAGGACTGAAACAGGACTGAAACAGGACTAAACCAGGACTAAACCAGGACTGAAACGGGACTAAAACAGGACTGAAACAGGACTAAAACAGGACTCAACCAGGACTCAACCAGGACTAAAACAGGACTAAAGGAGGACTCAACTAGGACTAAATCAGGACTAAAACAAGACTAAAGGAGGACTCAACTAGGACTAAAGGAAGACTCAACCAGGACTCAACCAGGACTCAACCAGGACTAAAAAAGGACTAAAAGAGGACTCAACCAGGACTCAACCAGGACTAAAACAGGACTAAAACAGGACTAAAAGAGGACTAAAAAGGACAAAGGACTAAAAGGACTAAAACAGGACTAAAAGAGGAAACAGGACAGGACTCAACCAGGACTAAAGAACCAGGACTAAAAACAGGACTAAAACAGGACTAAAACAGGACTAAAAGGAAGGACTCAACCAGGACTAAAAACAGGACTCAACCAGGACTCAAGGACTAAAACAGGACTGGAACAGGACTGGAACAGGACTTCAACTAAAACAGACCTAAAACAGGACTAAAAGGGGAGGACTCAACCAGGACTCAACCAGGACTAAAACAGGACTCCAACCAGGACTAAACAAGACTAAAGGAGGATTGAAACAGGTCTAAAACAGGATCTGAACACAGGACTACCACAAACAGTGACTAATACCTGGACTCTAACCTGGACTAAACAGACTGAAAGAGGACTTAAAGTAGGACTAAAGGGAGGACCTTGCAACCAAGGACCAATTCAGAGACTAAAACAGGATACTGAAGGAGGACTCAACTAGGACTGAAAATTCAGTGACTAAAACAGGACTAATAACAAGACTAAAGGAGGATACTCACCAGGACTAAAGGAAAAGCACTCAACCAGGACGTCACCAGTGACTGAGACGGACTAAAACAGGACTTAACCCAGTGATCTATGGAGGACTCAACCCAGAAAGACTTCAACCAGGACTAAAACGCAACTCCATACCGGATAATAACGACATAGACTTGAAAGGAGGGATTGAAACAGGTCTAAAAGACCAGGACTGAACCGGACTGAAAACAGGACTATACTGGACTACACTGGACTAGAAACAAGACTAAAGGAGGACTAAAGTAGACTATACGTGGAGGCACTCTAACCATGGACCCAACCAGGACTAAAAGCAGAGGACTTAAAGGAGGAATCAACTGAGCGATCTAATCACGGACTAGAACACGGACTAAAACAAGACTAACGGAGGACTCACTAGGACTCAAGTCTCAGGAATCTAACAGGACTAAAACTAAGACTAATGAGGACTCAACAGGACTAAAGAAGAGGACTCAAGCCAGGACTATCAGACCAGGACTGAAACCAGACTAAAACAGGACTTAACCAGGACTATAAGGAAGGACTCAACCAGGACTCCAACCAGGACTTAAACTACAGGACTAAAAGGAGGACTAAAACAGGATAAGGAGGGACTACCAAACTAGGACTGAAATCAGGACTCAAACAGCGACTAAAACAGGTCTATAGAAACAGGTACTAAAACAGGACTAGAAGAGAGGACCAACTGAGGATGGACTAAAATCAGGAACTAAAACGAGGCACTAAAAACCAGGAACTAAAATAGGTCTAAAATGAGCACAAACAGCAGGTCTAATAAGCGAGGATTGAAAACAGGCTTAATGAACAAGGTCTATGATACGAAAGTCTAGAACAGAGGAGCTAAACACAGGTCCTCGATGTCTTTTCATAACCAACGGATGAGCCAGAAAAAAGCAGAGTTTGAATCTGCACCGACGCCAAACTCCGTTCCCTCCGGTCAGAACGAGAACCCGGGTCCAAACCAACTGTTCCAAACGCGTCGTGGGAGGGGAGACTAATTACTTCATTTCTTTTTTTTTTTTTTTGCGGCGAGTGAAGACGACGACGTGGGGCGAAACCTCGAGCCGCCGCCGAACCTGCTCCAAGAAACGACGGCGCGATCAAAGGAACCGGGACCGATTTAATGAGCCGTTGGCGGTTTCCCCGGACCCGGACCTGCACGGTTTCATCTGAGAGACCTGCAGCCGCTCCCGACCGGACCTGAGGGGTTTGACGGGCGCCGGGGTCGGGTCCGGACGTCTGTTTCGAGGCCGGTGGTCCGTGGGATTGTGAGGTTCTGAGGCGAGGCTCGAGAAACCGTGTGTGTTGGCGAGCGGGAAAGTCTCCGCGTCCCAGAACCACATGTGGTCCTGGACATAAGACAGTCGGACCGGTTTTTTTTGATGGTTTGTAGGTGTGAGAGGAGCTGGAGTCTATGATGCACAAGAACTATTTTATTACCAAAGTGTCGAGCGAATAATCAAACTAGAGTGAACGAGTCCTGAAACAGGACCAAACCAAGGACTAAACCTGGACTAAATCGAGAACTAAACCTGGACTAAAGCAGGACCAAACCAAGGACTAAACCTGGACTAAACCAAGGACTAATACCTGGGACTGAAACAGGACCAAACCAAGGACTAAACCTGGACTAAATCAGACTAAACAAGGACCGAAAACCAGGACTAAACCAAGGAAACTAAAGCTAAACAAAACGATAGAACTAAAACCTGGACCTAAACGCAAGACCAAACGCAATGCTTAACCTGGATACTAATGAAACTAACCTGGAACTAAGCAGGATAAACCGACAGAAGTAACCTGTGCACTAAAACAGGACTGAAACAGCGACCAAGACCAAGAACTAAACTGGACTAAGCAGGAACTAAATCGAGAACTAAACCCTGGACTAAAAGCAGGACTAAATCGAGAACGTAACCTGGACAAAAGCAAGACTAAACCAAGAACTAAACCTGGATAAAGCAGGCTAAACCAAGTAATAAACCTGGACTGATAACCAGGACTAAATCATAGAACTAAACCTGGACTAAACAAGACTAAACCAAGAATAAACATGGACTAACAGCAAAACTATAACCAAGAACTAAACCCTGGACCTAAAACAGGACTGAAACAAGAATCTAAACCAGGACTAAAGCAAAGGCCTAAACAAGGCACTGAATCCACGGCCTGAAACCAGTGACTAAACCAGGGACTATAGACCTGGACTAAAGACCTGGACTAAACCTAGGAGTTGAAAGGCAGGACTTGAGGACAAGATGCTAACGACCAGTGATGAAACCAGGACTAAACCCAGGACTAAAGCAGGACTGGAGAGAGACATGAACCAGGACAAACCATTGGACAAACCAGGGACTAATTTGGGACTAAAGCAGGACTGGTAAATCAGGACTAAGCCAAGACTAAACAGGACTAACAGGAATAAACGGACTAAGCCATAGACTAAACCAGGAGGAAACCTGGAACTATAGGAAGTTCTAACCATAGGACTGAACCATATCAACCATGTTGGACAAAACCAAGAAGTCTATAACTTGCGACTGTGTGGCTTACAATTAATGAGCTGGCAGTACGTTAAGCATTTCCTTGCGCAACATTATACAAAAGCACAGTCCTAAAAATTAGACCCAATCTAACATCCCCCGCGATTTTTATTTAATTATGATATTACATTAATAAATATTCTGAACTGAATCTTTTTAGAAACTCTGAGCTGGGACGTTTTTGATTTTGAAAGTTACGATCGTCTGCCTCCAAATGTTAGAAAACAGAAAAACAACTAAAATAACAAAAAAAAAAACATTTGTCTCTGAATCGTCTCCTAATAATCAAATATAAATCAAGACGTGGAGTTGGATCTGACTAAGAACAGGATCCTAACAAGGACTAGAACCTGGTATTCTAACAAGAATTCTTAAACCTGTGACTAAAGCTAAATCTAAACGAAGGAACAATACTGGACTTAAAACAGGACTGTAAAACAGGATTTGATATATTCTCATATCAACTAAGACCTGGACCTATAGCAAGACTAATTCAGAACTAATACTGGACTAAAACAGGACTAAACTGGACTAAGCAGGACTCAAAACAAAGACTTAAACCAGGACTAAACCAAGAACTAAACCTGGTAACTAAACCAAGCTAAACTCAAACCTGGACTAAAGCAGGACTAAAACCAAGACTAAACCAGGACTAAACCAAGAACTAACCGACAATAAGCAGGAACTAACCTGGACTAAAGCAAAACTAAACCAAAGACCTAAAGCAGGACCAACCAAGGACTAAACCTGGACTAAAGCAGGACTAAATCTGGACTTATACAATAACTAACCAAAGACTAAAGCAGGACGCGAAACCAGAGGACTAAAACCTGGACTATAAGCAAAAACTAAAGCCAAAGACTAATAGCAGGACAA
>NW_026570994.1:20547561-20567561 GCF_026225935.1 Boleophthalmus pectinirostris
GGACTCGTTCCGCTCTTAAACTCTCTTCATATTTCACTTTTGACTCACTTTTGATGGATCTTTATAAATGGGAAAGGTTATATCGATGTGAGGTTCATTTATTTTTAGTTTAACCCGGTCTGAACCTGGATTAGTCCTGGTTTAGTTCTAGTTTAGTCCTGGTTTAGTCCATTGTTAGAGATGGTTTGGAACTGGTTTAGGCCTGGTTTAGTTCTTGTTTAGTCTTGGTATAGGACTCAGTTTAGTTCCCAGTTTAGACCCAGTTTAATACATTTTTAGAGCTTCTTTAGTCCTGGTTTAGACCTAGTTTAGTCCTGGTTTAGTCCTAGTTTAGACCTAGTTTATATCTATTTTAGATCTGATTTAGTCCTATTTTATTCCTGGTTTAGTCCATTGTTAGAGATGGTTTAGTTCTTCTTTAGTCCTGGTTTAGGTCTCGGTTTAGACCTGCTTTAGTTGCCAGTTGAGACCTAATTTTGTACTTTTTTAGAGCTTTGTTAGAGCTGGTTTAGTCCTGGTTTAGTCCTTGGTTAATCCTGGTTCAGACCTGGTTCAGTCTGGGTTTAGTTTTGGTTTAGATCTGGTTTAGTCCTTGGTTAGTCCTGGTTTAAACCTAGTTTAGACCTGTTTTTGTCCTATTTTAGTCCTGGTTTAGTCCATTGTTAGAGATGATTTGGACCTGGTTTAGTCCTGATTTAGTCCTGGTTTAGAAATAGTTTAGACATAATTTAGTCCTGGTTTAGTCCATTGTCAGAGCTTCTTTAGACCTGGTTTAGTCCTTGATTAATCCTGGTTTGGACCTGGTTCAGTCTTGTTTTAGTTTTTGGCCGACTGCCGACCTTTGGATCAGTGGACAAACGTTCTACAAGGAGGTGCACTGTTAGCATGCTAGTCATCGTTCTCAGTACTAATAACTTTGGACACTGCAAACTGTTGAATGAAATAGTTCTGTTTTTCATGTTTTTGAGACTAAAACCAGGACTAAACCAGGTCTAAACCAGGACCAAACCAGGTCTATACTTGGGCTAAAACAAGACCAAACAGGACTAAACCAGGGTCTATTCTCGGGCTATAACAGGACCAAACCAGGACTAAACCAGGTCTATACTCGGGCTATAACAGGACCAAACCAGGACTAAACCAGGTCTATACTCGGGCCAAAACAAGAACAAATCAGGATTAAACCAGGACTAAACCAGGTCTATACTTGGGCCAAAACAAGACCAAACCAGGACTAAACCAGGTCTATTCTCGGGCTATAACAGGACCAAACCAGGACTAAACCAGGTCTATACTCGGGCTAAAACAGGACCAAACCAGGACTAAACCAGGAGGCTAAAAACCAGGACTTAAACAAACCAGGTATTCTCGGGCTATAACAGGACCAAACCAGGACTAAACCAGGTCTATACTCGGGCTAAAACAGGACCAAACCAGGACTAAACCAGGTCTATTCTCGGCTATAACAGGACCAAACCAGGACAAACCAGGGTCTGTACTTGGGCTAGACAGGACCAAACAGGTCTAAACCAGGACCAAACCAGGTCTATACTTGGGCTAAAACAGGACCAAACCAGGACTAAACCAGGTCTATACTGGGCTCTAGGCTACAGGACCAACCAGGACTAACCAGGCTACTTAAACCAGGACTAAACCAGGACTAAACCAGGTCTATTCTCGGGCTATAACAGGACCAAACCAGGACTAAACCAGGTCTATTCTCGGGCTATAACAGGACCAAACCAGGACTAAACCAGGTCTATTCTCGGGCTAACAGGACCAAACCAGGACTAAACCAGGTCTATACTCGGGCTATAACAGGACCAAACCAGGACTAAACCAGGTCTATACTCGGGCTATAACAGGACCAAACCAGGACTAAACCAGGTCTATACTCGGGCTAAAACAGGACCAAACCAGGACTAAACCAGGTCTATTCTCGGGCTAAAACAGGACCAAACCAGGACTAAACCAGGTCTATTCTCGGGCTATAACAGGACCAAACCAGGACTAAACCAGGTCTAACTAACAGGACCAAACCAGGACTAAACCAGATCTATTCTCGGGCTATAACAGGACCAAACCAGAACTAAACCAGGTCTATACTCGGGCTAAAACAAGAACAAATCAGGATTAAACCAGGACTAAACCAGGTCTATTCTCGGGCTATAACAGGACCAAACCAGGACTAAACCAGGTCTATACTCGGGCTAAAACAGGACCAAACCAGGACTAAACCAGGTCTATCTCGGGTTAAAACAGACCAAACCAGACTAAACCAGGTCTATACTCGGGCTAAAACAGGACCAATCAGGATTAAACCAGGACTAAACCAGGTCTATACTCGGGCTATAACAGGACCAAACCAGGACTAAACCAGGTCTATACTCGGGCTATGACAGGACCAAACAAGGTCTAAACCAGGTCCAAACCATCTCTAACAATGGACTTAACCAGGACTAAACCAGTTACTAAATCGGGTCTTACAAAGGACTTTAAAACTCCCAGTTGAAATCCAAGAAGTTGAGGTAGTGTTCGACTGTGTCCAAGAATCACAGGCCTGAAGGTTTTCTGGCTCTAAATCTTGGCGTTTCGCTCGTTTCGCGGACAAAATTCCCAAAAACGGTTCTTTAAAGTTTATCAAAACAGGATCCGCTCGAACTGTGCGGAGAAACATGTTGAGATCAGCTTTCACCTTCAGACACAAGCTGCATATTTTGGAAGATTTGAGTCGGAAAAAGTGAGCGTTGACAGCTCTCGTAATGTGTTTTAGCTCAGAACAATGGACTCCAAATTTAACTTGTAATTTTCCATTTTGGTTCCATGTGTGTTTTAGTGACTCCGAGACAACACGGTTCAGTTTTAACGCTTTTATTTCAGGGCGAATATTGTGATATTTTCTGTTCTAATGTCGTTTTCTCGTCACAAACGGAGCTGGAGTTTTGTTTTGTTTCATTCACACGTGTTTAACTCACAAAAAACTCTATATTTAGGCTGATTTCTTCTCTCAAACACTCCACCTTGTGATGTCACGGGGTGATACAGGAAGCGCTCCACTGTGTTTTTAAACTCCACACACCTTCACTAGAAACATCTGGATCATTTCAGCCCCAGAATGGACAATCTCTACTGAACTAAAGGTAAAAGGAGCTTCATGACATCACAAGGTGGAACAGAGCGTTTTGAGTTTTGGAGATGTAGACGGACTAATAATAAAGTGTTACTCAAACAAAAAACAGAATTCAAGGTTGTCCAATGAGATTCATTTGGTCTTCCAATATTCTATGTTATTAGGTTCTTTTTTTCAGACCTAGAGTGTTATTTCATACCTGACAGTTTGTTCTGTTCACTAGCGTCTTCCTCAGAGTCACGTGATGTTGCTGTGACGTGTCCAGTCGGCTGATTTAAACAGGTTTTGGCGCTGTCTTCCTACCGGTGGAGGCAGGACGACAGCGCCACCTGCAGTCCCACTTCCTCAGGACAGCATCCCAGGTGTGTGAGAGTAAAAAAAAACCCTCGTCCCGGTTTACAGTCCTGTGGGCACGTTTCCTTATTTCGATTGCTTCTTTAATCGCCGCTGGATTAAACTAAAGTTTTTTTTTACTCTCACACACCTGGGATGCTGTCCTGAGGAAGTCGGACTGCAGGTGGCGCTGTCGTCCTGCCTCCACCGGTAGGAAGACAGCGCCAAAACCTGTTTAAATCAGCCGACTGGACACGTCACAGCGACATCACGTGACTCTGAGGAAGACGCTAGTGAAGCAGTCGAAACTGTCAGGTATGAAATGACACTCTAGGTCTGAAAAAAAGAACCTAATAACATAGAATTCAAGGTCGGTTTTTGAGGTGTGAGCAGAGTAACACAGGTAGTTTAATGACATACTGTGAAACACTGCGCTTTAACCAACGAACATCGGCTCCACCAGAAAAGTAACATCGTGCACCTTTAATATTTACATTTATATTGCAATAAACGTATTTACTAAGGATGCACCGAATATTCAGAAACCAAAAATATTCGGCCGAATATCGCAAAAACAGCCACACTGGGCAGAAGAGCAGCGTGTGACGCAGTGACGTGGTGACCTGGTGCCTTCTTTAAAAAGTCAGCACTGTGTAAATATTTTATTGTGCGCTCACTCTAGGACTTTAGATTCATGTTGTGCTCAAGCTCGACTCTGTAGGTTCTGTGTTCCGCACTCAAACCTGCACAACAGAACCGAGCCGCGGCCAATGACGTCATCACATGGAGCTGTTTGTGTCCAAAATCATGCAGCCCTCCAACAAATTGTTCTTGGCCCTCAGGCTTCCAGGTGAATTGGCCCAAATTTTTAAATCTACTGTGGGTTTATTTTCTTGTGTTGATGCTTTACTGTTAATTGAATCATATCAAAATGTTTCTTGTTATGTTTTCTTTTGGTTGCTGCCCCAAACCAAGGTCCAAAGGGGGGCGTATGTGAACCTGGTAGCCTGATCAATATATCTGCAAAATGTCCTTCAAAACAAGTTTTATCAAATATGTATGTGGACTTTCTTGTTTAAGTGAGCTAATCAATAAGTTAATATTTCAACAAGATGTCATGTATAAGAGCTGTTCTCTGCTGTCATTCAGAGACGCTGGTGACCGAAATCCTGTAATCATTTGAATTGAGTTCTGTAAGCTGCCTGCGCTAAAATAAAGACATCGTAGATCTTCCTATCCCCTGAAGTTTTTTGCTTAGGAGTTACTTGCGTGTCGCGTCTGGGGAAACTGACACTACCACGATAAATTGAATATTTAATATTTAGTGTGTGGTTTTAAGGATCTTAGCGTGAATAAAGACTGATGGCTCATTCTAACGTGTTAAACATGCACATATTTTAATTATTAACTGTCCCAAGCTCCAGTCTACAGCCCGAGATCAGTCCTGCGCTTCGTCTGCGTTTATATATGTGGCTCTTGATGAAAAAAGTTTGGACATCCCTGGTCTAGATGTGGCAGCAGAGCGATTGCTTTAGCAGAGAAAATAAGTCCAGCGGCAGAAATATGTGTTAAATAGTGAGACAGATGTTTATGATACTCGCTCCTCTGTGAGTTTATAGAGATAAAAACAGGAGGAGACGAGACGCAGATAAACTCGTGTCACAGTTTTTATTGAAGGTGAGCGCCGATTCACTGTGTGTTTTGGAGCGGATTTTATTCACTGTTTTCATCGTATGAGTGACATCAGCTCGTACATGAACTCTGTGTTGTGTTTTGGTCCACCTCCTCCAACAGAGCCAAAGTCGAGGTTCGATTACGCTCACACAGGACAAACGTACGGTGTTTTAGGGTCGATCTGTGCTTGGGCTCGGTTCTAAAGTCCCAGTGTGAGCATCGTAAGTGTGTGAAGTTACAGACACACACTTATTCGACATTTCCTTGAGTCTTCTGTTTACATCATTAGCCGATCTACTGTGGCAATAATTCATTTGTTGTGAGTTTATTCACGTTAATGCACTTAAATTTTTTTGAATTGTTGTTTTATTTGAAGACTTAAAGGTTGTATGGAGGATTTTTTTTTTATTTCAAATTGTCAATGAAAGTTTAAAATACCAGTACAGAGACGCAGCAGCCTCGTAATTACGATGACCAAAAAAAAAAAGAATGAAAATCTATCAACTGTGGACGTGTTGAGGCCAGATAAACATCAGCCAATAGAAAACAAGGCTCCCTCATTTCCTATTGGCTGTTAGGTTGTCAATCAAACTCCCTACGTTTTCTAGTGTAACTGACTCGTCGGTGCGCGGGGATTATGTGGTTTATGCAGCAGTTTTTAGAGAATTTTTCCAACTGTAGCTTCCTCGCAATTCGCACAAAGTTTGTCGCGATGGCGGACGAGAATCAACGACCGGTTCGCCGTAAAAGAAAGTCAATTTTTTGAGGTCGCTGAAAGAAGAAGAGAAGGGGAAAAGGAGCCAAGACAAACTGAGGTGATTCTTGGAGATTTCTTCCAGCGATTGGACGAATGAAGCGGATGAACGGTCTAAAAACTGATGCACTGGTCGATAAATTATTTCTAAACAGGTCACTTCAACAGTAATTCTGAACACGCACTGGACGTAAACAAGCGTGATTTCTAGAGTAAAGAGGCGGGAGGAGATGTTTCTACTGAAGGAGCGGTGGAGGAGGAAGGTGGTGTCACTCATGCGCAACATTTGAAAAAGGACCGTCACTGTATGTCACTTCCCTTAAAAAAATCCTCTATACAACCTTTAAGACTTAGATTATGAGCACCTGGGCTGGCAACCGTTTTGTTTACCGAGGTCCGAAGCAAGAAAAATATCTGATGAAGCCTTTTTTTTTTTTTTTTTGCCGAAACGTTATTTGGAAAATAAAAAGGCTTTTGGACATCGGTCATCTGAGTGTCCTATACATTTTTTCACTTTTGTTTTGTTTGAAGTCTTAGCCTAATATGAATGAAAAACTTACTGGTAAATTTACTGGAAAAAACACTGGAATATTTAAAGAATATTAAATAAACATCTTTCTTTTAAAAACATATCTAAAAACGTATTCTATGCAATTAAAAAAAAAAACATAACTGCTGATTGATATTGATATTTGGTTTTGATATTCGGCCAGTGATAATTACACATTTAGACAACGTGAGTGAACGAGAACGAAATATTTCAGTATTTTTGGTGAATCAAATTTGACATTTTGACATCCCTAAGTGCCGTTTTCCGTTCCTTTGTGGGGTTGTCTGTAAAGCGGCGTGCGTCGGGTTGCCAGATTGCGCCTCCTGCGTCCTCCGTTTTCCTAACTCCATTACCTGTGATGTATTGTTGTTTTGTGTCTCTATCTTCTCCCCGTTTCCTTTGCCCTTCCCAAAATGGCCGCCCCGGGGCTGCACATAAATCACACAATTATGGGGAGGGAGCGGCGCCTCTGTGCACACAAACGCCCTAATCCAATCACCTCTGGGCTCGGGGTCACGCGGGGCTGTGATTGGACGACCCGCGGGAGGGGGAGGGTCAAACCGCACGGGGGCACGGGGGTTTAATCACTTATATCTACTTGATTTATGTTTTAAAGATTCAATGCGGAACTTTTCTGGTTTCACAGTTTGGCTTTAAACATGTCTGTCCTTCATTTATTCAAATACAAATGTTTTTATTGACAAAAAGTTTAGTTTTTTGTCAAGTTACCTCAATGTATTTATGTATTTTGTTAAAATACTTTTATTACTACTACTACAACTGCCTACAACTATTAGATTTACTACATCCAACTACTAATACTACATGATTAGATTACTGCTGCTAACATGGAACTACTACAAGATGAGTACTACTACTACTACTACTACTACTACTACTACTACTACTACTACTACTACTACTACTACTACTACCACCATATACTACAAGATGAGTACTACTACTACTACTACTACTACTACTACTACTACACCATATACTACAAGATGACTACTACTACTACTACTACTACTACTATACTACTACTACTACCATATACTACAAGATACTACTACTACTACTACTACTACTATACTACTACCATATACTACAAGATAAGTACTACTACTACTACTACTACCATATACTACAAGATGAGTACTACTACTACTACTACTACTACTACTACCATATACTACAAGTACTACTGCTACTACTACTGCTACTACTACTACTACTACCATATACTACGAGTACTACTACTACTACTACTACTACTACCATATACTACGAGTACTACTACTACTACTACCATATACTACGAGTACTACTACTACTACTACTACCATATACTACGAGTACTACTACTACTACTACTACCATATACTACGAGTACTACTACTACTACTACTACCATATACTACGAGTACTACTACTACTACTACTACTACTACTACTACTACTACTACTACTACTACCATATACTACGAGTACTACTACTACTACTACTACCATATACTACGAGTACTACTACTACTACTACCATATACTACGAGTACTACTACTACTACTACTACCATATACTACGAGTACTACTACTACTACTACTACCATATACTACGAGTACTACTACTACTACTACTAACACCATATACTACAAGATGAGTACTACTACTACTACTACTACCATATACTACAAGATGAGTACTACTACTACTACTACTACCATATATATATATATATATAGAGAGAGAGAGAGAGAGAGAGAGAGAGAGAGAGAGAGATTACTGCTACTACTATGCATACTACTGTAAAATTACTACTAGCACTACTACAAAAATTGCAACAAATGTTTACTATGTACTCTACAAAATACAAAAGTACTACTACTATTACTGCTACTACTACCACTACTATTTAAATTACTACTAAATTTATACCACTACTACCACACACTACAGGATGAGTACTTGTACTTGTACTGCAGTACCACTTCAAATCGTAGCTCGTGTTGTTTCTCTGCGGGGGGAGTTTAATTTGGACCATATGGAGGTTCTGAAGAGGCTGAGCTCGGCCTAATGACCCGAGGACCAGAGGCCAGAGGAGGGGGGACGCCACACTCGCCCTGGGGCACAAACCGCCACAAAGCCTGCCTCTTCTAATTGAAAGTGAGACTAAAATCCAGCCTACAGACAACAACGGCGAATATGCAAAGAGCGGAAACGATATTAAAGCGGATCTATTCTGCACACTCGACTTTTCAGAGATTTTTATTCATGTTGATAGTTTTTTTGTTTTGTTTTTTTTTTTTTTAATTAATGTTTGAGGAATCTTTAATCGTTTATTTTCAAGACGTCGTTTGTCCCACTGTGACGTACGCGCTTCACTCTCCAGTTTGATTTTCTTATAATTGGTACAAATATAAAGTAATGTAAAGTAGTCCTGGTTCAGTCCTGGTTTAGACCTGGTTTAGACCTGGTTCAGTCCTGGTTTAGTCCTGGTTTAGTCCTCTGTCTAGTCCTCTGTTTAGTCCTGTGTTTAGTCCTGGTTTAGTCCTGGTTTAAACTCGTTTTAGTCCTGGTTTAGTCCTGGTTTAGTCCTGGTTCAGTCCTGGTTCAGTCCTGGTTCAGTCCTGGTTTCAGTCCTGGTTCAGTCCTGGTTTAGTCCTGGTTCAGTCCTGGTTCAGTCCTGGTTCAGTCCTGGTTTAGTCTTGGTTTAGTCCTGGTTTAGTAATGGTTTAGTCCTAGTTTAGTCTTGGTTTAGTCCTGGTTCAATCCTGGTTTAGTGCTGATTTAGTCCTGTGTTTAGTGCTGGTTTTGTCCTAGTTTAGTCCTCTGTCAGTCCTTGTTTGGTCCTAGTTTGGTCCTTGTTTAGTCCTGGTTTAGTCCTGTTTTAGTCCTGATTTAGTCCTGATTTAGCCCTGTTTTAGTCCTGTTTTAGTCCTGATTTAGTCCTGGTTTAGTCCTGGTTCAGTCCTGGTTCAGTCCTGGTTCAGTCCTGGTTTAGTCCTGTTTAGTCCTGGTTCAGTCCTGATTTAGTCCTGGTTTAATCCTGGTTTAGTCCTGGTTCAGTTCTAGTTTAATTCTGCTTTATTTAGCCCTTGTTTTCTTATTTCCTTAACATCATGTTGTCTTATTTTTTATTTATTTATTTTTTACTATAACACACACACAAAAGCACAAGAAGTCTTCTTTAACATATTTACAAAAAAGTTCCACAGTACGGCATTACACTGACTGATGACACAAAACTTGTACAGATTCTTTCTTGAACTAAATACAAATTACATAACTTAAAAATTTGACTCATAATTAAAATTCCAGCCCCCAAACAAAAAAATGTCCAAACAAATACACGGAAATTTTACTTTCATTTTAGCGCTGGCTCGAATTTATTTATTTTTTTTCCCCATTATTCCCATTTTTTTCCTTTCTCCTTTTCCTCGGCGACCGCAGCTTCAATCCAAACACGAAGAAAGAACAAAACGAGGGAATCCATTTTGTGAAACGGCGGTAAAATCATGACAGAATCAAACCGCAGCTTCTTCTGACACTTGTGTATTTTTGTTAATCGGCTCCAGACGGGCTAATGCCTCCGAACGACACAAAGTCCCGTTTCCTGGAATTATCGAATTAAAACGTCTTAATTTGACTTTTACAACGAACCCGAGGTGAAAAATGTCCCGTTACATTTCACTGGCAGAACGATTATCCTAAACGTGTCAGTAATTACAGCGGTTTTTTGGGTTTTTTTTTAATACTTTTTGGAGTTTTCTCACATCTTCTAACGTCTGAAGAAGTCTATGCATGTTTGAGTAATCTAGGGATCTTTCCTGGGCCCTGTTCACACTCTCTTTAAAGTGAGATGTGGGATTCAGTACGAGGCTCCGCCCACAAGCCGACGTCACTCATTAGATTTATTAAAATACTATATTTAAATTACAGCTACTACAAAATGTGATTACTGCTACTACGAGTACTACAAGATGAGTACTATTATCACTACCAGTACTACTACTACTACTACTACTGCAACTACAACTAATATTACTACTACAACAACTACAATTACTACAACTATGACTACAACTACTACTACTACTACTACTACTAGCAACTACTACTACTACTACAGCTACTACTACTACTACTACAGCTACTACTACTACTACTACTACTACTACTACTACTACAGCTACTACTACTACTACTACAGCTACTACTACTACTACAACTACTACTACTACTACTACTACTACTACTACTACTACTACAGCTACTACTACTACTACTACTACTACTACTACTACTACTACTACTACTACTACTACTACTACTACTACTACTACTACAGCAACTACTACTACTACTACTACTACTACTACTACTACTACTACTACTACTACTACTACTACTACTACTACTACTACTACTACTACTACTACTACTACTACTACTACTACTACTACTACTACTACTACTACTACTACTACTACTACTACTACAACTACTACTACTACTACTACTACTACTACTACTACTACTACTACTACTACTACTACTACTACTACTACTACTACTACTACTACTACTACTACTACTACTACTACTACTACTACTACTACTACTACTACTACTACTACTACTACTACTACTACTACTACTACTACTACTACTACTACTACTACTACTACTACAACTACTACTACAACTACTACTACTACTACTACTACTACTACTACTACTACTAGAGCAACTACTACTACTACTACTACTACTACTACTACTACTACTACTACTACTACAACAACTACAACTACTACAACAGGTACTAGTACTATTACCACTACAATTACAACACTTACTACTACAAGTACTACAACTGCTACTACTACTACAACAACAACAGCTACAGCAAATACTACTACTAAAACTAAAAAAAATATTACTGCTACTACTATACATACTACTGCAAAATTACTACAAGCTCTACAACAAACTCCTACTACTATTACTACTACTACAACTACAAAATATTATAAAGTTGTTCCCTCATCAAAAACACGTCCGAAGAGGCATGTTTGACTAATCTAGTGATCTCTCCCGGATCCTTTTCCTTAGCAGTACAAGTCTGTACGAGGCTCCGCCCACAAGCCAACTCTTCACAAAAATACGATACAACACTGCGCACTACGACTTCACAAACCCGACGCGATGTGCTGTAGTTTTCATTAGCGCTCTGAAGGGGGAGTGACTTAGCGCGGAGAGAAAAGGAAGGGAGCGCCAAAAACAAAAGTGATTTTTTTTTTTAGGGGGGTGAATACAGGATTTTCCAATAAAATAATAAAAATAAAGTAATAATAAACAATAAAAGGTAACGTGGCAAGGGTTCGCTTTGTCTGGAATGTTCCACGGCACGGCATTAAACCTTTTCTATCGTCATGGAAACCAAACCAGACCCAGTTCCAGGTCGGATCTGCGGAGGGAAGCGAGTGTTTGTGTTTGTTCCTCTTGGTATTTTTGAGTTACGAAACCAACCGTAACTGAGTAAATGCGAAGTAGCGCCGTTTAATGTCACACTGCGGAACATTCCAGACCGAGCGATGAGCGCCGGAAAAGTTACACAGTGCAGCTTTAATTCTAACGGCGTATTTCTGCGCGCGAGTTTGCGGGGTCGCACACACACATTCGGAGCGTGTCAAATGTGGTTAAAGGCGAAGGCGTCGAGTCCTAATAATTCACAAATGTTATTATAAATGAAGAGTGTGTGATCGTACAGACGCAGGGGCAGGTGTTTTTGGGCCTCCCGGGTTCCCGTACAAAAGCCCCCGTCCATCCATCACTCACTATTGTCCCCGAAACACAAACAGAAACATCAGGACCAAAGAAACATGTTCAGACTGTTTAGTGCAGATGATTTAGTCCTGGTTTAGTCCTGGTTTAGTCTCTGTAAATTGAAATGTCCAGTTAAAAATACACCTACTAATATATGCAAAAAAAAATAAATAAATTACTCAAGTTAAATGCATGTTTTTGTCAATTTTCCAGTAGTCCTGTTCTAGTCCTGGTTCAGTCCTGATTTAGTCCTGGTTTTTCTGGTTTAGTCCTGGTTCAGTCCTGGTTAAGTCCTGGTTTAGTCCTGGTTTAGTCCTGGTTCAGTCTGGTTTTAGTCCTGGTTTAGTCCTGGTTTTAGTCCTGGTTCAGTCCTGGTTTAGTCCTGGTTCAGTCCTGGTTTCAGTCCTGGTTTAATTTAGTCCTGGTTTAGTCCTGGTTTAGTCCTGGTTCAGTCCTGGTTTAAGTCCTGGTTTAGTCCTGATTTAGTCTGGTCCTGGTTTTTCTGGTTTAGTCCTGGTTCAGTACTGGTTAAGTCCTGGTTTAGTCCTGGTTTTCAGTCCTGGTTTTTTTTAGTCCTGGTTTTTCTGGTTTAGTCCTGGTTCAGTCCTGGTTTAAGTCTGGTTTAGTCCTGATTTAGTCCTGTTTGGTCCTGGTTCAGTTCCTGGTTTAGTCCTGGTTCAGTCCTGATTTAAGTCCTGGTTTAGTCCTGGTTTAGTCCTGGTTTAGTCCTGGTTCAGTCCTGGTTTAGTCCTGGTTCAGTCCTGGTTCAGTCCTGGTTTAGTCCTGGTTCAGTCCTGGTTTCAGTCCTGATTTAAGTCCTGGTTTTTCTGGTTTAGTCCAGGTTCAGTCCTGGTTCAGTCCTGGTTCAGTCCTGGTTTAGATCTGGTTCAGTCCTGGTTTCAGTCCTGATTTAAGTCCTTTTAGTCCTGGTTTAGTTTTCTGGTTTAGTCCTGGTTCAGTCCTGGTTTAGTCCTGGTTTAGTCCTGGTTTCAGTCCTGGTTCAGTCCTGATTTAAGTCCTGGTTTTTCTGGTTTAGTCCTGGTTCAGTCCTGGTTTAGTCCTGGTTCAGTCCTGGTTTAGTCCTGGTTTTCCTGGTTTAGTCCTGGTTCAGTCCTGGTTAAGTCCTGGTTCAGTCCTGGTTCAGTCCTGATTTAAGTCCTGGTTTAGTCCTGGTTCAGTCCTGGTTCAGTCCTGATTTAAGTCCTGGTTTTTCTGGTTTAGTCCTGGTTCAGTCCTGGTTTAGTCCTGGTTCAATCCTGGTTCAGTCCTGATTTAAGTCCTGGTTTAGTCCTGGTTTTAGTCCTGGTTCAGTCCTGGTTCAGTCCTGGTTTATTCCTGGTTTAGATCTGGTTTAGTCCATGGTTTAGTCCTGGTTTAGTCCTGGTTTAGTCTCTGTAAATTGAAATGTCCAGTTAAAAATACACCTACTAATATATGCAAAAAATAAATAAATAAATTACTCAAGTTAAATGCATGTTTTTGTCAATTTTCATCATAATTCCTAATTTAATCTTTTTAGAAATAAATATACAGATTTTGCAGTTTTATCCTGATTATTTTTTTTTTTTTAGATATAAATGGATTATATTTCGATATAATTTGGTTGTGGGTTAAATTCCTGTGCAACTCAGACATTTAATATTGTAAAGAAATGAATAAGAGGTCTAGTCCTGGTTTAGTCCTGGTCTAGTCCTGGTTTAGTCCTGGGTCTAGTCCTGGTCTAGCCTGTCTAGTCCTGGTTCTAGTCCTGGTCTAGTCCTGGGTCTAGTCTGGTCTAGGGTCTAGTCCTGGTCTAGTCCTGGTGTAGTCCTAGTCTGTTCTGTCCTGGTCTAGTCCTGGGTCTAGTCTGGTTTAGTCCTGGTGTAGTCCTGTTCTAGTCCTGGTCTAGTCCTGGGTCTTAGTCCTGGTTTAGTCCTGGTGTAGTCCTGTTTCTAGTCCTGGTCTAGTCCTGGGTCTAGTCCTGGTTTAGTCCTGGTGTAGTCCTGTTCTAGTCCCTGGTCTAGTCCTGGGTCTAGTCCTGGTTTAGTCCTGGTGTAGTCCTGTTCTAGTCCTGGTTTAGTCCTGGTTCTAGTCCTGGTTTTAGTCCTGGTGTAGTCCTGTTCTAGTCCTGGTTTAGTCCTGGTGTAGTCCTGTTCTAGTCCTGGTTTAGTCCTGGTGTAGTCCTGTTCTAGTCCTGGTTTAGTCCTGGTTTAGTCCTGTTCTAGTCCTGGTGTAGTCCTGTTCTAGTCCTGGTTTAGTCCTGGTGTTAGTCCTGGTTTAGTTCTGGTTTAGTCCCGGTTCAGTTCTGGTGTTGGTCCTGTTCTAGTCCTGGTCTAGTCCTGGTCTAGTCCTGGTTTAGTCCTGTTCTAGTCCTTGTTTAGTCCTGGTTTAGTCCTGGTTTAGTCCTGGTGTAGTCCTGGTCTAGTCCTGGTCTAGTCTCTGTAAAATGAAATGTCCAGTTAAAAATATTCCTACTTACAACTAATATATGAATTTCTGAACATCTGCCATTAAAAATGAAGAAATAAATATAAAAATGTTGCTGTTTCATCCCCTTATTCTTTTTATTTTTTATTTTTATATAAGTAGGTTGTGGGTTAAATTTCTGTACAATTACTCAGTCATTTCAAATTGTAAATAAAAAAATTTAAGGCGACAAAAAAAGGACTGAAACAAAAATTTACAAAACTCAAGAAATCTGAACTTTGATTAAATAAAAGTTCCAGATTTTTTGAGTTTTATGACTAAAATTAAATTAAATTTTAATCATACATTAATCTTGGTTTAATCCGGTTTTAGGTTCAGTCCTGGTGTAGTCCAGGTTTAGTCCAGGTTTAGTCCAGGTTTAGTCCAGGTTTAGTCCTGGTTTTTCTGTTTTGTTTTTTGTGGTGCACATTTGGCCATGAGAACCATATGGAAACAGCAGGTATCTCTTTCACACCGACACAGATCTGAGTCGGACCCAAAACACGACCTGAACACGAGCCAAGAAACCAGCCTCAATAAAACTACAAACAAAACCTGCTGAAGAACCAGACCAGGACTAAACAAGACCAGGACTAGACCAGGACTAGACCAGGACTAGACCAGGACTGAACCAGGACTAAACCAACTATTATCCATCAAATGAAAACTCAAAATGCATAAAAAAATTCTGGTTCAGTCCTGGTTTAGTCCTGATTTAGTCCTGGTTTAGTCCTGATTTAGTCCTGGTTTAGTCCTGGTTTAGTCCTTGGTTTAGTTCTGGTTTTTAGTCCTGATTTAGTCTGGTTTAGTTCGTTTTAGTCCTGGTTTAGTCTGTTTAGTTTTCTGGTTTAGTCCTGTTTAGTCTGGTTTAGTCTGGTTTAGTCCTGGTTTAGTCCTGGTTTAGTCCTGGTTTAGTCTGGTTTAGTCCGGTTTAGTCTGGTTTAGTCCTGGTTTAGTCTTGGTTTAGTTCCTGGTTTAGTCCTGGGTTTAGTCCTGGTTTAGTCCTGGTTTAGTCCTGGTTTAGTCCTGGTTTAGTCCTGGTTTAGTCCTGGTTTAGTCCTGGTTTAGTCTTGGTTTAGTCCTGGTTTAGTCCTGGTTTAGTCCTGGTTTAGTCCTGGTTAGTTTAGTCCTGTTTAGTTCCTGGTTTAGTCCTGGTTTAGTCTTGGTTTAGTTCTGGTTTAGTCCTTGGTTTAGTCCTGGTTTAGTCCTGGTTTAGTCCTGATTTAGTCCTGGTTCAGTCCTGTTTAGTCCTGGTTTAGTCCTTGGTTTAGTCCTGGTTTAGTCTTTGGTTTAGTTCTGGTTTAGTCTTGGTTTAGTCCTTGGTTTAGTTCTGGTTTAGTCTTGGTTTAGTTCTGGTTTAGTCCTGGTTTAGTTCTGGTTTAGTTCTGGTTTGGTTTAGTCCTGGTTTAGTCCTGGTTTAGTCCTGGTTTAGTTCTGGTTTTTAATGTTTGAATATTTCCTGTTGAATTTGAGCCTCTTTTCCCTCGACAAATATATGACGGGAATTTGGATAAATGGAGAGAGAGAAAAGAGGGAGGGAGGAAAGGAGGGATAGAGACGGAGGAGAGGGAAGGAGAGAAAAACAGGAAGGACAGAAGAGAAGGAAAGAAAGAAAAAGAGGTGTGGACAGAGAAGAAATAGATCGATATAGATAGAAAAAATAGACAGATGGAGGGAGAGAGAGAGAGAGAAAGGGAGAGGTGGAGGAGTAAAAGGTAAGAAGGGTGCAAAAAAGAGAGGGATAGAGAAGGAAGAGAGTGATAGAAAGATAAGCGGAAGAAGAGGAGGGAAGAAAGAGAAGGAGGGATAGAAAGAGGAGGTAAAGAGATAAAGGAGAGCGAGAAAGAGAGAAAGAGTGAGGGAGGGGAGGGATAAAGATAGAGGGATAGAAAAGTGGAGCAAGAGAAAGACTGGAGAGACAAGAGAGGGAGAAATGGAAAGAGGGAGAGAGAGAAAAAGAAAAAAGAAGAGAGAAACAGGATGGACAGATATGAGAAGAGAGAGAGGAGAGAGAGAGAGAGAGAGCGTTTAATAGAGCACACGGATAGACAGATGATGGACAGAAGACAAGAGGAGAGAGAGAACGGAGGGAAAGAGAGAGAGAATAAAACAAGAGGAGAGACAGAGCGGTTAATAGAGAACACGGAAAGAGAGAATGATGGATGGACAGAAGAGACAGGAGGAGAGGGAGCAGAGGAGAGAGAGAGAGAGAGAGAGAGAGAGGAGAGAGAGAGAGACAGAACGAAAGAGGAGAGAGGTGGAAAGAGGGGAAGATAAACAAAGAGGGAGAGAGACAGAAAGAGAAAGGGGAGAAAGACAAAGAAAGAGAGAGGAGGTAGAGACAGAAAGAGAGAAGGAAGAGAGAGAGAGAGGAGAGAGACAGAAAGAAAAAGAGAGAGGAGAGAGAGATGGAAAAAGAGAGAGGAGAGAGGTGAAAAGAGAGGAGAGAGAGAAGGAAAGAAAGAGAAGAGGTAAAGACAGAAGGAGAGAGAGACAGACAGAGAGAGGGAAGAGAGGCGGAAAGAGAGATGGAGAGAGACAGAATGAAAGAGGGGAGAGGTGGAAAGAGAGGGAAGAGAAACAAAAAGAGGGAGAGAGACAGAAAGAAAGAAAGAGAGAGAGAGGAGAGAGAAAGAGAAAAGGGAGAGAGATGGAAAGATAGAGAAGGAAGAGAGATAGAACGAGAGATGGAGAGAGATAGAAAGAGAGAGAGAGGAGACAGAAAGAGAGAGGAAAGAGAGGAGCGAGAGAGACAAACGGAAAGAGAGAGAGGAGAGATGAAAAGAGAAAGGAGAGAGAGACAGAAAGAGAGAGAGGAGAGAGAGAGACAGAATGAAAGAGGAGAGAGGAGGAAAGAAAGGGAAGAGAAACAGAAAGAGGGAGAGAGACAGAAAGAGAAAGGGGAGAAAGACAAAGAAAGAGAGAGGAGGTAGAGACAGAAAGAGAGAAGGAAGAGAGAGCACAACAGAGAGAGAGAGAGAGAGACAGAAAGAAAAAGAGAGAGAGAGAGATGGAAAGAAAGAGAAGAGGTAAAGATAGAAGAGAGAGAGAGACAGACAGAGAGAGGGAAGAGAGATGGAGAGACAGACAGAAAGGAGGTAAAGACAGAAAGAGAGAGAGGAGAGAAAACAAAAGAGGAGAGAGGTGGAAAGAGAGAGGGAAGACAATCAGAAAGAGAGAGAGACAAAAAGAAAGAAAGAGAGAGAGAGAGAGACAGAAAGAGAGAAGGAAGAGAGAGCAAGACAGCGAGAGAGAGAGAGGAGAGAGAGACAGAAAGAAAAAAGAGAGAGGAGAGAAGTGAAAAGTGAGGAGAGAGAGAAGGAAAGAAAGAGAGGAGGTAAAGGCAGAAGGAGAGAGAGACAGAAAGAAAGAGAGAGGAGAGAGAGAGAGAAAGCGAGAGGGAAGAGAGGTGGAAAGAGAGAGAGATGGAGAGAGACAGAAAAAAAGAAAGAAAGAAAGAAAGAAAGAGGAGTGAGGTGGAAAGAGAGAGGAGAGAAACAGAAAGAGGGAGAGTCAAAAAGAAAGAGAGAGGAGAGAGGTAAAGACAGAAGGAGAGAGAGACAAAGAGAGGGAAGGGAGATGGAAAGAAAGACAGAAAGAAAGAAAGAGGAGAGAGAGACAAGAGACAAAAAGAGAGAGAAGAGAGAGATGGTAAGAGAGAAACAGATAGAGAGAAGGAAGAGAGAGACAGAAAGAGAGAGAGAGAGGAGAGACAGAAAGAGATGGGGGGAGAGAGAGAGAGAGAAAGACAGAGAGGAGAGAGAGATGGAAAGAGAGAGAGAGGAGAGATGGAAAGAGACGGGGAGGAGAGAGACAGAGGAGAGAGAGACAGAAAGAAAGAGAAAGGGAAGAGAGATGAAAGAGAGAGAAAGAAAGCGAGAGGGATGCAGAAAGATGGAAAGAGAGAGAGGGAAGAGAGACGGAAGAAAGAGAGGAGGTCGAGGCAAAAAGAGAGAGGAGAGAGACAGAAAGAAAGAGAGGAGAGAGAGAGAAAGAAAGAAAGAAAGAAAGGGAGGAGAGAGAAACGGAAAGAGAGAGTAGGTAGAGACAGAACGAGAAGAGAGAGAGATAGAAAGAGAGATGGAAGAAAGACAAAAAGAGAGAGGAGGTAGAGAGAGAATAAAAAGAGGAGAGAGAGAGAGAGAGTGTGGAACAGAGAGCAGGTTTTTCTTCTTCTTCTGCTGAACTTTGCACGTCTCCCTCAGGGCGACATTATTGAAAACCATTTCCTCCAAATGAGAGACTGAACCAGACCAGAGTCATTAACATACACACACACACACACACACACACACACACACATGAAACCGATATAATGGGAGTTGGCGCTGCCGATATAATCGCCGATATATTTAGTGATGTAAAAATTCACTGTAAATGTTGAATTGTTTAAAAAACTTAGGTTTGGCTCTGGTGGATTTTAAATTGGGTTTATTTAGGCAACATTTATTGTTATTCTGCCTCTTTACATCATATTTACAGACAGTAGGTTGGCTTAATGGCATTTTTGCATCACATTCTAGACACTAGTGATGGGTATTCCAGTTCTTTTTAGAGAACCGGCTCTTTTGGCTCGGCTCACTAAAAGCTGCTGGTTCTTTTGGCTCCCAAGTGGCTCTTCAGATTGTTTTTGTTGCAAGCAGGACTAAAGCAGGGTCTAAAGCAGGACTGAACCAGGTCTAAACCAGGACTAAAAAGGACTAAACAGGGACTTATTTATTTTATGCTAAACTACAGTCAAATATGCTCGTTTTTTTATTTTTATTTTTTTTAATCCTATGTACACGCAAATTTCTCAAAGTTTCGTTTTCAGCCGCTGCCGCTGTCAAACCACGAGTCTGCACGCGGCGTGAAGAGAAAAAAAGTGAGAGAAAGAGAAAACACGGCTCCCAATAAGGATCAGGCTCCCGTCGTTCCCTTCAAAGAGCCGGTTCTAAGAGTCATTTCGTTCGCGACCGACTCATAACTAGTAAAGAAAGTAGCGCTATTAGCCTTTAGCCGTAAATACGTGCGCGCCGCGGTAATTAATTATATGTGCAAATGTCATAATTCACACGTCTGTTCACAGCTCATTTACATATCAGTGCAGGTCCAGTAGCAAATATACGGCCAATATAGTCACTTTAGACCAATAGAAAACAGTCTGTTTATGTGCGGAGCTACAGCAGCTAACCCATAACAAATGACAAAAACTAGCTTCAGAGTCGACATATTTCCAACACTCACCGCTCACACAGGCTCCTCCCACATCACAAATCTGCACTAATAAATGTCCTTTTA
>NW_026570994.1:20572561-20605061 GCF_026225935.1 Boleophthalmus pectinirostris
AAACACCTGCAGCACTGAACTAAACAAACACCTGCGGGGACTTCAGCGTCTGGAACGAAGTTTGAGATTGACAGTTGTCTGAGCCAATCATATTTCGTTGAGTTATGGGCGGGATCATATCACAAATTCTTTCGGGCCTTCGTGAATATCCTGTGAGAGCAAATATAAGCGAGACCACAGCGACGAAAACGCACTGGACGCTTCTATTTGAGAAGAAGAAGAAAGAGAAAGACCCGTGAACAGGAGCAGAAATAAACAACAAGGCCAAAAATTCAAGTTAATTCATCTGATATAAAACTGTATTGAACAGATACATATGTTCTCTAGTTTATGAAACTGTTGACCTTTTTTCTGTACCATTTTTGGTTCTAAAGTTCCATATGTTTTAAACAGACCATGTATGAAACATGGAACAAAATTATTTCCCAAATTTTCAAAGACCTGAAAATCATGTAAATAAATGTTTGTATTTTCATCATATCTTGTGTTATTCCATCTTTGAACTGTTGATGAAGGGACAGGTTAAAAAAAAAGATTTTAAATGATAAAAATGTTCTTGGAAGGACTGACATATTTTATAGAAATAGTTTCCTTTCATTTTGAAGTAATATTAAAGTTTTCAGAAGAAAAAATCTGACAAATGTAAAATCCTGCACCTTCTACTTGTTTGAACAATTTTCCTCCGTTACTTTTCCTCTGTTACCATGACCTTTATTAATAAAAAAATCTCATGAGTCAAAAAGTCAGAGGTTTTTCAACCTAATCTTGTACCATATGGTAGAAAACTATATGAAGCAAATATTCAAACCAGTTTGTTATGGGTCTGCAGTGTTGGGAAGGTTACTTTTAAAATGTAATCCCCTACAGATTACAGATTACACACCCCAAAATGTAGTTTGTAACGTAATCCATTAAATTACTTAAAGTGAGTAACGTAATCTGATTACTTTGGATTACTTGATATTGTCATGTTTTTTTAAACAACATGAATGTAACAACCACATCCTGAAGATTCTTGTTTGTTGTCTTCAAATAGTCTGAGCCCAAGTCTCCATGAATAAACAACTGTTTACTGTAGAGAAACAAAGACCACGAGATCTGAATATAAGAGGTTTTGTCTGTTAAAGACAGAAACAAGATCAGTCTTTCCTTCACCATATTAAAAAATATTATTGATAGAGAAATTATTTTTTATATGAGATCACCTTAAATTATGTCAACCTACTGTTAGGTGTCATGTTGTTTAGACCTGGTTTAGTCCTGGTTTAGTCCTGATTTTAGACCAGGTCTAGACCTGGTCTTTACTTCTGGTTTAGTCCTAGTTTAAACCTGGTTTAGTCCTAGTTTAAACTGTAACTACGGAAGGAGACGTGGTCCGCGGGTTCTCAGGTTGATGATGATGATGAAGGTGTGTGTGTTTGTGTGTGTTTGTGTGCGCGTCCCCTCATGTGGCAGGTCACTATAGGACAGTAGTGCAGATATTATGAGTCTATGCAGGTTGTTTTCACCAGTGCCAGTAGTGCTGCATATTTCATTCCCTCCGTTACCGACATGAGTTTTTTAAATTTTTTGTCTTGAACTTGAAAGAATCTCACAGGTTTAACTTGACCCTGTTGGAGTGTAACTCTTTCCTACATTCTGATACTTTACTTATTTCAATAGTTCCTCTAGTTTCTGAATAAGAGACATTTGAATGTCAAAAATCTGCCTGTTTCCCTCCGTTACCACTGGATCAGACCCCGGTGCCTGCGGAGGCTCGGACACGTTGCATCTCACGTGGTCAAAAAAAAAGAAAAAAAGTGTAAAGAAAAGACGTCAAACTTAAAGAAACTCTCGCGGTGGACTTTTTCAAAATAAAAGCCACTGAGCAACAGACGTTTACAATAAAATAAATAAATAAATAATAAAAACTGTTACCCTACTCTTACCCCATTAAAAACACAGTGGAGCACTTCCTGTATCACCACATGACATCACGAGGTGGAACAACAAATGTCCTAACGTAATGACAGACAGTGTTTTCAGTTTGAGCGAAGAACTGTTTTTAATCAAGATTATAACATTATAACACGGATCGGAAAACAAACAGTGTAATCCGGGCCTTTTAAAGCTGCAGTACGTAACTTTTTGCACTTGGAGATGTTGTTGCTTTACTTAAAATGTTACACAGTACGGCATTAAACGGATTTTTGTTGCATTTGTACAATTTCAGGTGATTTGCAGCTTAAGAAAATACCTCATAGCGCGGAGATGGATACGTTTAATGCCCTAATGTGGAGCTTTTCCAACACAGCATTGGCATCTCCATGGAGACAAGCACATGGCAGAAAAGTCCCACAGTGCATCTTTAAAAAACACATTACTACAAACTTACCGACGTCAGAGAGCGTAGTCGTCTCGTGTTTCCAAATTGCTGACACTTTAAACCTGGAGTAAACTTCAGAAACGTCGCACTTTTAAAAACGCCAAAATTACGGCGGCCATTTTGAGGACTGTATTTTGCGGTGATGTCGGGCCTGTAATCGAAGGAAGTGCGCCGCTCCCGAGTGTGTGATTTGAGTAATTAAAGTCAAAATGAGAAAGAGAGACGTTTGAAATTGAGATTTGAAAAGCCTGAGGTGTGATACGAGAGCGTAAACACGGAGACGCTCAAATCAGAGAAAAATGAGTTAAATTTACTAAAAAATGTGAAGAAATTGTAAGAATTTTTACTTTGACGCGTTTAAAAGTGTCACTGTTTTACTTAAACTCACTCAGACTGATTCTACGGACTAAACCAGGACTAAACCAGGACTAAACCAGGACTAAACCAGAACTAAACCAGGTCTAAACCAGAACTAAAACCAGGTCTAAACTTGAACTAAACCAGGTCTAAACTTGCACTAAACTTGGACTAAACCAGGACTAAATCAGGACTAAACCAGAACTAAAACCAGGTCTAAACTTGGACTAAACCAGGACTAAACTAACACTTAACCAGGACATGGACCAAACATAGACCAACCATGGACCAAACATGGACTAAAACTGGACTAAACATGGACCAAACATGGACCAAACATGGACCAAAACAGGACTAAACATGGACCAAAACAGGACTAAACATGGACCAAAACAGGACTAAACATGGACCAAAACAGGACTAAACATGGACCAAAACAGGACTAAACATGGACTAAATATGGACTAAACCTGGACCAAACATGGACCAAAACAGGACCAAACATGGACCAAACCTGGACTAAACCTGGACCAAACCTGGACCAAACCTCGACCAAACATGAACCAAACATGGACTAAATATGGACTAAACCTGAACCAAATCTGGACCAAACCTGGACTAAACATGGACCAAACCTGGACCAACTGGACCAAACCAGGATCAGACCTGGACTAAACATGGACCAAACCAGGATCAGACCTGGACTAAACATGGACCAAACCAGGATCAGACCTGGACTAAACCTGGACCAAACATGGACCAAACATGGACTAAATATGGACTAAACCTGAACCAAATCTGGACCAAACCTGGACTAAACATGGACCAAACCAGGATCAGACCTGGACTAAACATGGACCAAACCAGGATCAGACCTGGACTAAACCTGTAAACAAATCTGGACCAAACATGGACTAAACATGGACTAAACCTGGACTAAACCTGAACCAAATCTGGACCAAACCTGGACTAAACATGGACCAAACCTGGACTAAACCTGAACCAAATCTGGACCAAACATGGACTAAACATGGACCAAACATGGACCAAACATGGACCAAACCTGGACTAAACCTGTACCAAATCTGGACCAAACATGGACTAAACATGGATTAAACTTGGACCAAACATGGACTAAATATGGACTAAACATGGACTAAACCTGGACCAAAACCTGGACTAAACATGGACCAAACCAGGATCAGACCTGGACTAAACATGGACCAAACATGGACCAAAACTGGACCAAACCTGGACCAAACCTGGACCTAAACCTGGACCAAACCTGGACTTCTGGCGTATTCTTCATCACGGTTGCTTGGTAACCGCTCGGTAACAGGAAAGAAAGTGTAAACTGTTTAGTACGTTTTAGTCAAACGTGTGGTCCTGGGTCACGGTGCGTTTAAAGACAGTGGATTATTTTGACCCGTACGTAACAAACGGGGAAACGAGCAGCATGCAGGTTTAATTATGTGCCGTTCGGGGCCTCGTCGCTGCCTCCTCGAGAACACGACGGCTTCACCATCAGCGGGGAAAGTCTCAGTCATCTCGACGTGCGCGCGGCGGCTATAGGCGAACGTAAACAAACGCCGAGCTCGAGCGCACGAAAAACCCTATAGTGTCACCGAACGCTCGCACGCACACGTAAACACAATCAGAATTTTAAATAAAGCGCGTTTGAAGTGGCGGCGGAGTAAATAGAAAGTCAGCGGGTGAAGAATGGGCTTGTAAAATACCAGTTTGAGGCGAGGAAATTTGTGAAGTTGAAAGGATTTTGACTCGTAATTCAAGACAGAACTGGAAATCTGGACCAAGCGGAGGAAGAACCGTTTAGTTTGACTGGGAAAGACAAAAAAAACAAAACAAAAACTATAGTGACGTCTTTATCTTTCTGGAAAGTTCTGCAGTATGGCATTAAAACTTTCTGTCTTCATAGAACCACCTGGACCAAATCCGGACTAAATATAGACTAAACCTGGACAAAAACCTGGATTTAACCTGGACCAAACCTGGACTAAACATGGACCAAACCTGGACTAAACCTGGACAAAACATGGACTAAACCTGGACTAAACCTGGACTAAACCTGGACTAAACATGGACTAAACCTGAACTAAACCTGGACCAAACATGGACCAAACCTGAACAAAACATGGACAAAAACTGGACTAAACCTGGACTAAACCTGGACTAAACCTGGACTAAACCTGGACTAAACCTGAACAAAACATGGACCAAAACTGGACTAAACCTGGACTAAACTGGACTAAACCTGGACTAAACCTGAACTAAACCTGGACCAAACCTGGACTAAACCTGGACTAAACATGGACTAAACCTGGACTAAACATGGACTACACCTGGACCAAACTTGGACTAAACTTGGATCAAACCTGAACTAAACCTGGGCCAAACATGGACTAAACTTGGACCAAATCCCGACCAAACCTGGACTAAACATTGACCAAACTTGGACTAAATTTGGACTAAACATTGACCAAACCTGGACTAAGCCTTGTCCAAAACTGGACTAAAAATGGATCAAACGTGGACTAAACGTGGACCAAACATAGACTAAACATGGGCCAAACATAGACCAAACCTGGACCAAATCTGCACTAAACCTGCACTAAACATGGACCAAACCTGAACAAAACGTGGACCAAAACTGGACTACAGTTGGACTAAACTTAGACTAAACGCTTGGACCGATCACAGCCTCCTGCTTTTTTCTTATTTAGTATTTTTCAGCCGCTCTAAAATCGTTTTTTTATCAGCATTTGCTGCTGTGTTTGCGTGAATCGTGTCTCCGTAGTAACCGCTGAACACCCCAACAATAGAGACACACGTAGAAGCCCCCCGGCAGAAGTCTACGTCGTGTTTTTTTTCCTTATTCGGCGAGTCAACAGAGCAGCGCCGCAAACACACGAGCGTGTTTCTGGATTAGGATCTGCAGCGGCCGACCTCATTTTGAGCCGTATTAACTCCTTTATGTCTTATCTATGCTAATATTGTGGTAGCATGTGTAGCTAGCCGGCGTTTTTAATATCACGGCCGCCCGCGAACGCTTTCCCTTTTCTTTACGGATTGAAAAATTATGCTAAAAGAGGCTCATTACGAGGTAAAATGAAGCATTGCGAAAGGCCCAGGTGGGGGTCTTTTGTCAACGGTGTAATGTGTCATTGGACAATACAAAAACAAGAACGATCGGGCAAAATGGAGGCTTTGCCCACTGATTGTATTAACATAACAGCCCCGGGCCCCGGGCCCCGGTTCACTCTCAGCTCGGCTGGTTTCCTTTATGAAGCAGGTCTGCGGAGTTTGGGGACGACGCTTAAAGAGACAATATGACACGATTTTCACATAAACAACATCAGAACATAAATCTGATCTAATGTTGTTTCACTCGACAAAAACATGGACCAAACCTGGACTAAACCTGGACCAAACCTGGACTAAACATGGACTAAACATGGACCAATCCTGACTAAACCTGGACTAAACATGGACTAAACCTGAATAAACCTGGACTAAACATGGACCAAACCTGGACTAAACATGGACTAAACATGGACTAAAACCTGGACTAAACCTGGACTAAACATGGACTAAACCTGAAAAACCTGGACTAAACATGGACCAAACCTGGACCAAACATGGACTAAACCTGGACTAAACATGGACTAAACCTGGACTAAACTGGACTAAACATGGACTAAACCTGAAAACCTGGACTAAACATGGACCAAACCTGGACTAAACATGGACCAAACCTGGACAAAACCTGGACTAAACATGGACTAAACCTGGACTAAACATGGACTAAACCTGGACTAAACATGGACTAAACATGGACTAAACCTGAAAAAAACCTGGACTAAACATGGACCAAACATGGACCAAACCTGGACTAAACTGGACAAACTGGACTAAACCTGGACCAAACATGGACTAAACCTGAAAAAAACCTGGACTAAACCTGGACTAAACATGGACCAAACCTGGACTAAACCTGGACCAAACATGGACCAAACCTGGACTAAACATGGACTAAACCTGGACTAAACCTGGACCAAACATGGACAAACTGAACAAAACATGGACTAAACTGGACTAAACATGGACTAAACCTGAAAAAAACCTGGACTAAACCTGGACTAAACATGGACCAAACCTGGACTAAACATGGACTAAACCTGGACTAAAACTGGACTAAACCTGAAAAACCTGGACATGGACTAAACCTGGACTAAACATGGACTAAACTGGAACTAAACATGGACTAAACCTGGACCAAACCTGGACTAAACATGGACAAAACCTGGACTAAACCTGGACTAAACATGGACTAAACCTGGACTAAACCTGGACTAAACCTGGACTAAATATGACCCAATCCTAGACTAAACCTGGACCAAACTTGGACCAAACATGGACAAAACATGGACTAAACCTGGACTAAACTTGGACCAAACATGGACCAAACCTGGACCAAACATGGACTAAACCTGGACTAAACTTGGACCAAACATGGACTAAACATGGACTAAACCTGGACTAAACATGGACCAAACCTGGACTAAACATGGACCAAACCTGGACTAAATATAGCCCAATCTGAGACTAAACCTAGACCAAACTTGGACCAAACTTGGACCAAACATGGACTAAACATGGACAAAACCTGGACTAAACATGTATCAAACTCTAGACCAAATTTGGACCAAACCTGAAAAAAACATGGATTAAACCTGGACTAAACCTGGACTAAACCTGGACTAAACCTGGACCCCTTTTCTATTCCCACGCGTCCTCAGTTTGTGTTTTTAAACGTGTTCCACATCGTTCTAGAGGTTATTTTCTGTCCTCTGCTCTTCTGAAATGATCGTCTTTTATTGTTTACACACGTCAGTCTCCAATATTTGCATTTTAAAAAAACACCGTAATGAAGAGAATCCCCACAATAAAAAAATAAACACTGAAACATCTCCACTTTTCCACACGTCCAGAGCCGAGACGCGACGTTCGGAGCAGGTTTGAGTTGATGTTTATTTATATCTC
This sequence comes from Boleophthalmus pectinirostris, assembly GCF_026225935.1. Lineage (NCBI taxonomy): Eukaryota > Metazoa > Chordata > Actinopteri > Gobiiformes > Gobiidae > Boleophthalmus > Boleophthalmus pectinirostris. The sequence goes on from NW_026570994.1 coordinate 20,580,345, forward strand.
GTGTTTGGGCTCGTTATTTCTCCAAGTTCTCCTCCACCATCTCCTCTTTCTTCTTCTCCTCCTCCCATGTGTCTGCGCCGTCCAATTAATTACAAACGTTCCACCAGCACAAAGAAAAGTACATGTGAGAGCTTTAAAGGAGACGTGTGGTGATTCTGTCTGTCACGGGTTTAATCTACGACACGCGACGGATCATTTTCTCACGGATATTTTCCATCGTAATATTGACTTTTGTGAGGTTTAAGTCGTGTTCTGATGCAGTTTCCTCGGACCTGGAGTTGTGTTTTTTTATTTGAGTGACTCTTTATTACGAGTCTGTCTACATCTGCGAAGTTCAAACGCTCTGTTCCACCTTGTGATGTCATGAAGTGGGAGTTTTTTTTTTTTCAAGTGAACAGCTTCGTTTACTTTTAGTTCAGTAGAAATTGGCAAATCCAGGTCCTGAAATGATCCAAATGATTCTAGAAGGTGAAGGTGTGTGAACCAGGTCTTGACCAGGACTAAACAAGGTCTAAACCTAAACCAGGTCTAAACCAAGTCTAAACCAGGTCTAAACTAGATCTAAACCAGATTTAATCAAGGTCTAAACTAGATCTAAACAAGGACTAAACTCGACCTAAATCAGATCTAAACCAGGTCTAAACCAGGACTAAACTAGGACTAAACCAGATCTAAACGAGGTCTAAAGCAGATCTAAGCCAAGACTAAACCAGATTTAAACTGGGGACTACACCAGATCTAAATGGGGTCTAAACAAGGCCCAAACGAGGTCTAAATGAGGTTTAAACCAGGTCTAAACCTGGTCTACACCAGGTCTAAACCAAATCTAAACCAGGACTAAACCAGGACTAAACAAGGTCTAAAACAGATCTAAGCTAGGACTAAACCAGGACTAAACCAGGACTAAACCAGGTCTAAACAGGACTAAAACAGGTCTAAAACCAGGACTAAACCAGGTCTAAACCAGGACTAAATCAGGTCTAAACCAGGACTAAAACAGGACTAAACCAGGACTAAACAGGTCTAAAAACCAGGTCTAAACCAGGTCTAAACCAGGACTAAACCAGATTTAAACCAGGACTAAACCAGGTCTAAACCAGGACTAAACCAGGTCTAAACCAGGACTAAAACAGGTCTAAACTAGGACTAAGCCAGATCGGAACCAGGACTAAAAAAGGCCTAATCCAAGACTAAACCTAACGTGAAGATGTATGAAGTTTAAAAACACAGTGGAGCACTTCTTGCATCACCACACGACATCACAAGGTGGAACCGTTTATTTTTATTTTATTCAGTTTGAGTGAAAAACTCATCTTAAATCTGCAGCGTTTGTGTTTTTAAACGTGTGAATGAAACAAAAAAACACAAGTCCAGTTTCGTGTTTCAAACCTTAGAACAGAAATCAGAAAACAACTTAACGATAATTGACGTAAAATTATGATAAACAAAACCAAGTCCGAATTGGAAAAACGTGAAAAGCTGCAACATTTACACTTTAAAACCGTCTGAGTGAAACTTACGTAACACGAAACGGTCAAACATCTGATCAAATGTCCACTCGTCCGTAAATCAGCGCGCGGCATCTGGCTGTGTTTACGCTCGCGCCCAAACAAAGACCAGAGGGTCGCCGCGGTGACAGATGATGCTTCACGTCATTAGCATAGCGCCGGTGCTACATTCAAAAACACATGGCGCACGCTAACCCGATTAACTCCCACATTAGCCCGACATTAGCCCCGCACTGCCGCTCCTCCTCCTCCTCCTCCTCCTCCTCCTCCTCCTCCTCCACCTCCTCCTCCACCTCCTCCTCCTCTCCACCGCCTCCTCCTCCTCCTCCTCCTCCGCTCCTCCGCTCCTCCACCTCCTCCTCCTCCTCCACCTCCTCCTCCCAGCCTCCTCCTCCTCCTCCTCCCTCCTCCTCCTCCACCTCCTCCTCCTCCTCCTCCTCCTCCTCCTCCTCCTCCTCCTCCTCCTCCCTCCTCCTCCTCCTCCTCCACCTCCTCCTCCGCCTCCTCCTCCTCCTCCTCCTCCTCCTCCTCCACCGCCTCCTCCTCCAGCCTCCTCCTCCTCCTCCTCCTCCCCTCCGCCTCCTCCTCCTCCTCACCTCCTCCTCCACCTCCTCCTCCTCCACCGCCTCCTCCTCCTCCACCTCCTCCTCCTCTCACCTCCTCCTCCTCCTCCTCCTCCTCCTCCCTCCCTCCTCCTCCTCCCACCTCCTCCACCTCCTCCTCCTCCTCCTCCTCCTCCTCTCCTCCTCCTCCTCCATCCTCCTCCTCCTCCTCCTCCTCCACCGTCCTCCTCCTCCTCCTCCTCTCCTCCTCCTCCACCGCCTCCTCCTCCTCCTCCTCCTCCTCCTCCTCCTCCACCGCCTCCTCCTCCTCCTCCTCCTCCTCCTCCCTCCTCCTCCTCCTCCTCCTCCTCCTCTCCACCTCCTCCTCCTCCTCCTCCTCCTCCTCCTCCATCCTCCTCCTCCTCCTCATCCTCCTCCTCCTCCTCCTCATCCTCCTCCTCCTCCTCCTCCTCCTCCTCCTCCTCCTCCTCCTCCTCCCTCCTCCTCCTCCTCCTCCATCCTCCTCCTCCTCCCCATCCTCCTCATCCTCCTCCTCCTCCTCCTCCTCCTCCTCCTCCCCTCCTCCTCCTCCTCCTCCTACCTCCTCATCCCTCTCCCCTCCTCCTCCTCCTCCTCCCATCCTCCTCCTCCTCCACCGCCGCATCTGCTCCCGTCCCCTCCACTCCACTCCATAAACAGTAAACATGGACTAAACATGGACCAAAAACCAGGACCAAACAACTAAACATGGACTAAACCTGGACCAAACTTGGACCAAACCAGGACCAAACATGACCAAACATGGACTAACATGGACAAACTGGACAAAACATGGACTAAACCTGGACCAAACCAAACCTGGACCAAACTGGACCAAACATGGACCAAACCTGGACTAAACCTGACTAAACACCAAAACTGCACTAAACATGGACCAAACCTGGACCAAACCAGGACCAAACATGGACCAAACATGGACAAACATGGACCAAACATGGACTAAACCTGGACCAAACTGGACCAAACTGCACTAAACATGGACCAAACTGGACCAAACTGGACCAAACATGGACTAAACATGGACCAAACTAGGACCAAACATGGAAAACCTGGACTAAACCTGGACCAAACATGGACCAAAACTGACCAAACATGGACAAACTGGACCAAACCTGCACAAACATGGACCAATGGACAACTGGACCAAACATGGACTAAACCTGGACCAAACTTGGACCAAACATGGACTAAACCTGGACCAAACTGGACCAAACATGACAAACATGGACCCAAACATGGACTAAACATGGACCAAACATGGACAAAACATGGACCAAACATGGACTAAACCTGGACCAAACTTGGACCAAACATGGACTAAACATGGACAAAAACATGGACAAACTTGACCAAACATGACCAAACCATGGACCAAACATGGACTAAACCTGGACCAAACTTGGACCAAACATGGACCAAACATGGACCAAAACATGGACTAAACATGGACCAAACATGGACTAAACCTGGACCAAACTTGGACCAAACCAGGACTAAACATGGACCAAACCAGGACCAAACATGGACTAAACCATGGACCAAACCAGGACCAAACATGGACCAAACCAGGACAAAACATGGACTAAACCTGGACTAAACAACTGACTTAACAACTGGACTAAAACATGGACCAACCAGACCAAACCAGACTAAACTAAACCTGGACTAAACCTGGACCTCTTTTCTATTCCCACACGTCCTCAGTTTGTGCTTTTAAACATGTTAAACACCATAAACAGTAAATACTCAAACTTCATCCACAAAACCACTTTTTCACAGTGATTTTTTAGTTTATTAAAAATCCACGTGACACGATTTTCTCTTCTGATGTCGTTTTCTCGTCACAAACACAAACCCGGAGTCGTGTTTTTTGTTTTTTTTTTCATTCACACTTTTAAAAACACAAAAAACGCTGCATTTTTTGGATAAGTTCTTCTCTCAAATTAAAAAAAAAAAACAAACTGTTCCACCTTGTGATGTCATGTGGTGATACAGGAAGAAGTGCTCCACTGTGTTTTTAAACTCCACACACCTTCACTACAACTACAATTATTTGGATCATTTCAGAGCTGGAATTGCCGACCTCGACTGAATTAAATAAAAACGTCCGTTTCCCGTTTACGTGACTTCAGTGATGTCGGACTTTTGCGCCGCGCATGGACTGAACCAGGACTGATCCAGGTCCAGGACCAGAGCGGGACCAGAGTGGACTCCGAGCTTTGACTCTGAGCCTCTGGTCTGGTCCCGGCCTGGTCTCGATCTCAGTCCCGGTCTCAGTCTCGCTCTGGTCCCGGCCTGGTCTCGGTCTGGTCTCTGTCTAGTCCTGGTTTCAGTTCTGATCTCGGTCTCAGTCTGGTCCCGGTCTGGTCCCAGTCTGGTCTCGGTCTGGTCTCGGTCTGGTCCTGTTCCGGTCCCGGTCTGTCTGTCTGTCTCCTGGCCTTCCGGTCCGGTCTGGTCTGTCTGTCCTGTTCGGTCTCTGGTCTGGTCTGGTCTGGTCTGTCCCGGGTTCAGTTCTGATCTCAGTCTTGGTCTGGTCTCGTTTTCAGTCCCGTCTTTCAGTTTCAGTCTCAGTCTGGTCCCGGCCTGGTCCCAGTTTCAGTTCTGGTCTCAGTCTCAGTCTGGTCCCGGCCTGGTCTCGGTCTGGTCCCAGTTTCAGTTCTGGTCTGAAAGTCCCGGTCTGGTCCGGTCTGGTCCGGTCTGGTCTCGGTCTGGTCGTCTGGTCTGGTCGGTCGGTCTCGGTCTGGTCTGGTCTGGTCTCGGTCTGGTCGGTCTGGTCTCGGTCTGGTCCCGCTCTGGTCTCGGTCTGGTCCTGGACCTGGATCAGTCCTGGTTCAGTTCGGCATCACGTCCATTATCCGTTTTTTCCATTTTTCATTTAAACACAAAATCGAAAACTGAAAAAACGAATCATGATCTGTTTTTACATTTTGATTTTGGAGACAAATAACGAAGAAAACTGTTGTTTTTTCGTTTTATTATTTTTTGTTTTATATTGAAAAACGAATGAACGAACGACACACAGATTGTCCATGACCGTGGGAACCTGTGTTGGGCTGTTTTTATTTTCTCATTTATGTTCTAATGTCGTTTCCTCGTCGTTGCAGATTTAGGCTGAGTTCTTCTCACAAACTAAACCTTCACGAGAATCATTTTTAGTTTCGTCGTGTTTTTTCTTTCATTTTGACCCGTGTGACCTTGTCGTTTGAAATCCTGTATGATCCCGGAGACGTCTTTGAAACATTTGATCGGAGAGCGAAAGATCCCGGGCGGAGACACGGCTTTTTTTTTTTTCCCCGTCCGCCTCTGGGCTCGAACGCTACAAAACCGTCCCCGACGGGCTTTAAGCGAGCGAGGCAAGGAGGAGGAGGAGAGAGAGGAGGAGGAGGAGGAGGAGGAGGAGGAGGAGGAGGAGGAGGAGAGGAGGAGGAGGAGGAGAGGAGGAGGAGGAGGAGGAGGAGGAGAGAGGAGGAGAGAGAGGGAGGAGGAGAGAGAGAGGAGGAGAGGAGGAGGAGGAGAGGAGGAGGAGGAGGAGGAGAGAGGAGGAGAGAGGAGGAGGAGGAGGAGAGGAGGAGGAGAGAGGAGGAGGAGGAGGAGGAGGAGGAGGAGGAGGAGGAGGAGGAGGAGGAGAGGAGGAGGAGAGGAGGAGAGAGGAGGAGGAGGAGGAGGAGGAGGAGGAGGAGGAGGAGAGGAGGAGGGAGGAGAGGAGGAGGAGGAGGAGGAGGCGCGGTCGCATCGCAATGGAACGACTTTAAAACAAGAAGACGCCGGAGCCGAGGAGGAGGAGGAGGAGGAGACGAGGAGAGGAGGAGGAGGAGGAGGAGAGAGGAGGAGGAGAGAGGAGGAGGAGGGAGAGGAGGGAGGAGAGAGGAGAGGAGGGAGGAGGAGAGGAGAGAGGAGGGAGGAGGAGGAGAGGAGGAGAGGAGAGGAGGAGAGGAGAGGAGGAGGAGAGAGGAGGAGGAGAGGAGGAGGAGGAGGAGGAGAGAGAGGAGAGGAGGAGGAGGAGGAGGAGGAGGAGAGGAGGGAGGAGGAGGAGGAGAGGAGGGAGGAGGAGAGGAGGAGGGAGGAGAGGAGGAGGAGAGAGGAGAGAGGAGGGAGGAGGAGGAGGAGGAGGAGGAGGAGGAGGAGGGAGGAGGGAGGAGGAGAGGAGGAGGAGAGGAGGAGGAGGAGGAGGAGAGGAGGAGAGGAGGAGAGAGAGAGGAGGAGGAGGAGAGGAGAGAGAGGAGGAGAGGAGGAGGAGAGAGAGAGGAGGAGAGGAGAGGAGGAGGAGGAGAGAGGAGGAGGAGGAGGAGAGGAGGAGGAGAGAGGAGGAGAGGAGAGAGGAGGAGAGAGAGAGACGAGGAGGAGAGGAGGAGAGGAGGAGGAGGAGGAGGAGGAGAGGAGGAGGAGGAGAGAGAGGAGGAGGAGAGGGAGAGGAGAGGAGGAGGAGGAGGAGGAGAGGAGGAGGAGGAGAGGAGAGAGAGGAGGGAGAGGAGGAGGAGGAGAGAGAGAGGAGAGGAGGAGGAGGAGAGGAGGAGGAGGAGAGAGGAGGAGAGGAGGAGAGAGAGGAGAGGAGAGGAGAGAGAGGAGGAGGAGGAGGAGGAGGAGGAGGAGGAGAGGAGGAGGAGAGAGAGAGGAGAGGAGGAGGAGGAGAGAGGAGAGGAGAGGAGAGAGAGGAGAGAGAGGAGAGGAGAGAGAGAGAGAGAGAGAGGAGAGGAGGAGAGAGAGGAGGAGGAGAGAGGAGGAGGAGAGGAGAGAGAGAGAGAGAGAGAGAGGAGAGAAGAGGAGAGGGAGGAGAGGAGAGAGAGAGAGAGAGGAGGAAGGAGGAAGAGGAAGAGAAGAAAGAGGAAGAAAAAGGAGGCGAGTGAGGCTGACGTCGATCGGGAGAGAAGAGGAAAGAAGAGAAGAAGAGAGAAGAGGAAAGAGGAGAGAGGAAGAAGAGAGAGAAGAGGAAAGAAGATGAAAGAGAGAGGAAGAGGACAGATGGAGGAGTTTGAAAGTAGCTGAAGAAGTCCTGGAGAGGAGGGAGCCGGAGTTTGACGGTTCGAGGAAATAAGATCAAAAATGTGAATCAAACCAGGATGAAGCGACAGGAAGTGAGGTTTTCAAATATGTCATGGAGACGGTTTAGTCCAGTTTTAGTCCTGGTTGAGTCCAGTTTTAGTCCAGTTTAGTCCAGTTTTAGTCCAGTTAGAATGTTTTAGTCCTTTCCGTGGAAATATTCCGTGAGTCTTGCCCTGGGAAATTTGTGCACGAATAAAAAATCAGGTTAAATAAATATTTACTCTTAAGTGAGTCCAGTTCTATTAAAATTAGTTTAGAACTTGGTTTGGTCCAGTCCCTTTTAGTCCATTTTTTCAGGTTTTGTCTTTTTAGCCCAGGTTTTTAATTAGTCTGGTTTAGTCCTTGTTTAGTCTCGGTTTAGTCCTGGTTTAGTCCAGTTAGTCCGGTTTAGTCCGTTTTAGAGGACTCGTCTTGTCTTGAAGTTTGGACCGTTTAGTCTCGGTCTTTAGTTCGGTCTTTCCAGGTTTAGTTTCCTTGTTTATCTCTTGTCTTGGTTTGTCAGTTTAGATTTTTAGTCCAGGTTTTAGTTTAGTTTAGTCCTTATAGTCCATAGTCCAGGTTTAGTCCTGGTTTAGTCCTTAGTTTAGTCCAGGTTTTAGTCCTGGTTTAGTCCAGGTTTAGTCCAGGTTTTAGTCCAGGTTTAGTCCAGGTTTAGTCCAGGTTTTAGTCCAGGTTTTAGTCCAGGTTTAGTCCAGGTTTTAGTCTTAGTTTAGTCTTGTTTAGTCCAGGTTTTAGTCAGTTTAGTGTTTAGTCCAGGTTTTTAGTCCGGTTTAGTCCAGGTTTAGTCCAGGTTTAGTCCAGGTTTTAGTCCAGGTTTTAGTCCTTGTTTAGTCCAGGTTTAGTCCTTGTTTAGTCCAGGTTTTAGTCCAGGTTTAGTCCAGGTTTTAGTCCTTGTTTTAGTCCAGGTTTAGTGTTTAGTCCAGGTTTAGTCCTGGTTTAGTCAGGTTTAGTCCATTTTGTTTTAGTCCAGGTTTAGTCCTGTTTAGTCCAGGTTTAGTCATTGTTTAGTCCAGGTTTTAGTCCTTGTTTAGTCCAGTTTTAGTCCAGGTTTAGTCCAGGTTTAGTCCAGGTTTAGTCCAGGTTTTAGTCCTTGTTTAGTCCAGGTTTTAGTCCAGGTTTAGTCCAGGTTTAGTCCAGGTTTAGTCCTTGTTTAGTCCAGGTTTTAGTCCAGGTTTAGTCCAGGTTTTAGTCCAGGTTTTAGTCCAGGTTTAGGTTTAGTCCAGTCCTGGTTTAGTAGGTTTAGTCCAGGTTTAGTCCAGGTTTTAGTCCAGGTTTAGTCCAGGTTTTAGTCCAGGTTTAGGTTTAGTCCAGGTTTAGTCCTGGTTTTAGTCCTGGTTTAGTCCAGGTTTTAGTCTTGTTTTAGTCCAGGTTTAGTCCAGTTTTAGTCCAGGTTTTAGTCCAGGTTTAGTCCAGGTTTTAGTCCAGGTTTAGTCCAGGTTTTAGTCCTGGTTTAGTCCAGGTTTAGTCCAGGTTTAGTCCAGGTTTAGTCCTGGTTTAACATTTCAGAACTCAGCCAAGTCTCCCATCAGGACTAGACTTCCTTTCTGTTTTCTTTGTAAAATGTTTTGTATAAATAAAGTGGATTTTGATCTCCATGGAGACGAGCAGATGTTGGACCCTGAAAAGTTCCGCAGTGAAGCTTTAAACCTGGAACACGGCGTCATGTAGAAACAGTCTGAGTGTTAGAGGAGAGCGTGTGGCTGCGTCCCGTTCGCGGCGGCGAGAGTAAATCTGTGCACTTTTCTCTCACACTCGCTGTTGGTCACATTTTACGGTTGACGTTTACGAGGCAACAAAGCCACAATCACATAAATCCTCCCACCACACGCCTCTTCAAAGTCCCAGATCTGGTCCTGGTCCCGGTCCTGGTCCTGGTCCTGGTTCTGTTCTGTCTGAGGTCAGGCCCAGTTTATCCTCAAAACCACCAAACTCACAAAAACACACTGACTTCAGAAAATAACTCTGGACTAAAAATAAAACGACTCCAGGACTAAAACTGGACTAAAAGGACTGGACTAAAACTGGACTAAAAAACTGGACTAAAACTGGACTAACCAGGACTAAAACTCAAACCAGGACTAAAACTGGACTAAAACTGGAAAAAGGACTAAAAACAGGACTAAAACCAGGACTAAAGGACTAAAACTGGACTAAAACTGGACTAAAAAACTGGACTGGACAAAAACTGGACTAAAACTGGACTCAAACCTAAAAGGACTAAAACTGGACTAAAACCAGGACTAAAAGGACTAAAACTTGGACTAAAACTGGACTAAAAAACTGGACTAAAACAGGACTAAAACTGGACTAAAAACTGGACTAAAACTCTGACTAAAACCAGGACTAAAAACTAAAAAAAACAAACCAGGACTAAAACCAGGACTAAAACTGGACTAAAACTGGACTAAAAGGACTAAAACTGGACTAAAACCTGGACTAAAACTGGACTAAACCAGGACTAAAACTTACTAAACCAGGAGTAAAACTAGGACAAAAACTGGACTAAATCAAGACTAAAACCAGGACTAAAACGTGACTAAAGCCTGGACTAAATCTGGACTAAACCAGGACTAAAACCAGGACTAAAACTGGACAAAAGGACTAAAAACTGGACTAAAAACCAGGACTAAAATTTAACTAAAACTGGACTAAAATATGACTAAAAGACTAAACCAGGACTAAAACCAGACTAAAACCAGGTCTAAACCAGGTCTAAAAACAGGACTAAACCAGGACAAAAACTGGACTAAACTGACTAAAACCAGGACTAAACCAGGTCTAAAACCAGACTAAACAGGTCTAAACCAGGACTAAACTAGGACTACAACTACACAACATGACTACAATTGGACTAAAACTGGATTAAAACTGGACTAAAACTTTACTAAACCAGAACTAAACCAGAACCAAACCAGGATTAAACCAGGACTAAAATCTGGATTCAAACCTGGACTAAACCAAGACTAAACCATGGCTAAAACCTGGACTAAAGCTGTTCTCACTCTGATCGGTCTCGCCTTTCCACAGATCTGACCTGTACCTTGCCCCGGTTGGTCCACAGAGACAGACGTTTTTAAAGCCCGACTGTGGAATATTTATTGTTTCGCGTTTGACTCCGGTTCTGAAAGTTCTGAAAGTGTTGAAAGTTTAAAGGAAAAGTCTGTCGCTGTGTTTGTTTCTTCCCGCTGATTCTTTGGCAGAAGTTGAGTCGAACTATTTAAAAGCTCGATTTGCTCAACCTCCTCGTTTTTTTTTTTTTTCTCCTGCAGGATTTTTTGGAAAAACTGGAGCCCAAAAGTGACTCATCAAAGTCCGCCCCCCGTCAGCTCAAATCTGTTACTGAACGGACTTTAAACTCCACCGCGGAGCCTCGAAGAACTACAAAACTGGACGAAAAAAACTGGAAAATAAAACCGTTTTCGGCCGATTCAGTTCACAAAAAATCATGTTAAAGCCACAGTGTGTAACTTTTCTGACATTTAGTTTGGTTAGATCCTCTTCTAGTCCTGGTTTAGTTCAGGATTAATTCAAAATTTTGATCCAGGACTAAAACAGGATTAAACCAGGACTAAAATAAACCAGGACTAAAACAAGACTAGGACTAAAACAGGACTAAAAGGACTAAAACAGGACTAAACAGGACTAAACAGGACTAAAACAGGACTAAAACAGGACTAAAACAGGACTAAAACAGGACTAAAACAGACTAAAACAGACTAAAACTAAACAGGACTAAACAGGACTAAACAAACTAAACAGGATAAAACAACTAAAACAGGACTAAACTAGGACTAAAACGGGACTAAACCAGTAAAAAGACTAAAACAGGACTAAAACAGGACTAAACAGGACTAAAACTAAAACAGGACTAAAACAAGACTAAAACAGGACTAAACAGGACTAAACCAGGATTAAACTCAGGACTAAACCAGGACTAAAACAGGACTAAAACAGGACTAAACCAGGACTAAACTCAGGACTAATTCCAGCTCTAAACTAGGACTAAAACAGACCTGGTTTAATCCTGGGTTAGTCCTGGGTTAGTCCTGGTTTAGACCCGGTTTAGACCCAGTTTAGACCCAGTTTAGACCCGGTTTAGACCCAGTTTAGACCCGGTTTAGACCTGGTTTAATCCTGGGTTAGTCCTGGTTTAGACCCGGTTTAGACCCAGTTTAGACCCGGTTTAGTCCCTGGTTTAGTCCCTGGTTTAGTCCTAGTTTAGACCTGGTTTAGACCTGGTTTAATCCTGGGTTAGTCCTGGTTTAGACCCGGTTTAGTCCCTGGTTTAGTCCCTGGTTTAGTCCTGGTTTAGACATGGTTTAGACCTGATTTACACCCGGTTTAGACCCAGTTTAGACCCGGTTTAGTCCCTGGTTTAGTCCCTGGTTTAGACCTGGTTTAGACCTGGTTTAATCCTGGGTTAGTCCTGGTTTAGACCCAGTTTAGACCCAGTTTAGACCCTGGTTTAGTCCCTGGTTTAGTCCCTGGTTTAGACCCTGGTTTAGACCCAGTTTAGACCCGGTTTAGACCTGGTTTAGACCTGGTTTAGACCTGGTTTAATCACGTAAACGGCCGTTCTTCATTTAAACACAAAATCAAAAACTGAAAAAACAAATCATTATCTTTTTTTTCATTTTGGTTTTGGAGACAAATAATGAAGAAAACTGTTTTATTTTGAAAAACAAATGAACGAATGACACACGGATTAAAGAAAATTGTCTGTTTCTGTTTTTGTTGCCGTCTGTGTTTCTGCTGTTTTTATACTTTTTGTTTTGTATCTTTGCGGCTTGTAAATGTCGCTTTTAAAAACGCTTCATAAATAAAGATTTTTTATTATTATCAAATTATAATGACCTTTTTTTTTTTTTGTAATTTCTTTCTAAATTAGATCTCCTCATTTCTAATTCACCAAAGTGACTCCAGCTCCAGTATCTCCACGACCTCTGACCTCGAATTACCAATTTATTTAAGAACCGCAGCCGTTTTTCCCGTTTCCTTCTAAAAGACTCTAGATGTGTCTTTATGCAAATGCGGCGGCGGCCATCTTGGTCAGGTCACGAGTTCAGGCCCAAACAAAAACGAACCGTGTCGCCAATTATCCGCGGGTCGGTTCTGGCGCTGGCGAAGCCCGGGCGACCGTACGGCGCTGGGCTAACCTTTCGATTCGCCCCGGCACATTTGGTACAACGGTTAGCGGTTAACAAGCGAGTTTCGGCGTCGCGTGGGCGTCGCCAGCACCCAGGGGCCCCAAACTCTCCAGTTTAATGATGCCGTAATCTCAAAGCTAAAACGCAGCGTTTAAGCGAAACAAAAGGCCACTGACCTCTGGGAAAATTGATTTTAGGAGGTGGAAGAATAAGCAAGTTAGTTTGTGGTGTTAGCTTTTGCATGTTCTACCTCTGTCTGGGTGGGTTTCTAATCTTTCTTGTATTTATTGTTTGCTGCTGGTAATTTGAGTCATTTTACATTGAAAAATATAGAAATTAAAGTGACATTTTACTGTGAAAATGACATATTTTGCTCTAGTTTGTGCCGGCAGAGTGGTTAGCCTTTGCATGTTCTACCTCTGTCTGGGTGGGTTTAGTACTGATTGTTTGCTGCTGGGAATTTGAGTCATTTTACATCGAAAACTATAGAAATTGAAGTGATATATTACTGTAAAAATGACGTACTTTGCTCTAGTTTGTGCCGGCAGAGTGGTTAGCTTTTGCATGTTCTACCTGTGTTTGTGTAGGCTTCTAATCTTTCTGGTGTTGACTGTTTGCTGCTGGTAATTTCAATAGTCATTTTATGTTGAGAACTATAGAATTTTAAGTGACATGTTACTGTAAAAATTGCGTACTAGTTTTTACCTTTTGCATGTTCTACCTGTGTGTGAGTGCGTTTCTAATTTTACTGGTATTGATTGTTATTTGTTGATAATTTACATGAAGAACTACACTGAAATTTAAGTGATATATTACAGTAAAAACTGCATATTTCGCTCTAGTTTTTGGAGAGAAAGTGGCAGAGTGGTTAGCTTTTGCATGTTCTACCTGTGTTCGTGTGGGCTTCTAATCTTTATGGCATTGATTAGTTGGTGGTCAACTGTGCGATTATTTTACATTGATAACTGTATAGGTTAGAAATTTAAGTGACATGTTACAATAAAAATGGAGTACTTTGATCTAGTTTGCATGTTCTATCTGTGTTTGTGTAGGTTTCTAATCCATCTGGTGTTGTTTGCTGCTGGGAATTTTAGTCATTTTACATTGAAAACTATACAAACTAAAGTGACATGTTATTATAAAAAAAGGCATACTTTGGTCTTGCTTGTTTATGGTGGCAGAGTGGTTAGATTTTGCATGTTCTACCTCTGTATGAATGCATTTCTAATTTTACTGGCACTGATTGTTATTTGTTGGTAATTTACAATGAGATCTAAATTGAAATTTAAATGACATATTTCAGTAAAACTGCGTACTTTGGTCGAGTTTGTGGCAGCACAGTGGCAGAGTCATTAGCTGTTGCATGTTCTACCTCTGTCTGCTTATTTATTTAATATTTATGGGATTGATTGTGGTAATTTGAGTAGGTATTTTACTATTACTAACTATTGGCAGAACCAAGCTGTAGTTTGTGGCAGCAGAGTGGCAGAGTGGTTAGCTTTTGCACGTTCTACCTGTGTCTGTGTATGTTTTGTAGGCTAAGGGACAGTTATCTTCCTAGAATTGTTGTTGGCAGTAGGAATTTAACATCGATCAAGTGGTAAAAATGGTTAAAAAAAAAAAAATCTTAATCTTAACTATTAACTTGTGGTTAGGTTTTGCATGTTCTACCTCTGTCTGCTTATTTATTTCATATTTCTGGTATTGACTGTGGTAAGTTGAGTGGGTGTTTTACTATTTCTAACTATTTCAAGAATAACCAAGCTGTAGTTTGTGGCAGCAGAGTGTCAGAGTGGTTACCTTTTGCATGTTCTACCTGTGTCTGTGTATGTTTTGTAGAATGAGGGACAATTATCTTCCTAGATTTCTTGTTGGCAGTAGGAATTTTATGTTGACGACGTGAAAAAAAAATGGTAAAAAAGAAAAAGAAATGGTAGAAAAGTAAGTTACTCTTAATCTTAACTAGGTTTTTGCATGTTCTACCTCTGTCTGCATATTTATTTAATATTTCTTGTTTTAAATGTAGAGTGGCAGTAATTTAAGTAGGTATTTTACTATTTCTAACTATTGGAAGAATAACCAAGCTACACTTTGTGGCAGCGCAATGGCAGAGTGGTTAGCTTTTGCATGTTCTACCTGTGTCTATGTATGTTTTGTAGAATAAGGGACAATTATCTTTCTAGAATTGTTGGTGGCAATAGGAATTTATCATGGATCAAGGTCAAAATGGTAAAAAATAAATAAATAAATAGTAGAAAAATAAGTTACTCTTTGTCTTAACCATTAATTTGTGGTTAGGTTTTTGCATGTTCTACCTCTGTCTGCTTATTTATTGAATATATCTGGTATTGACTGTGGTAATTTGAGTAGGTATTTTACTATTACTAACTATTTCAAGAATAACCAAGCTGTAGTTTGTGGCAGCAGAGTGGCAGAGTGGTTAGCTTTTGCACGTTCTACCTGTGTCTGTGTATGTTTTGTAGGCTAAGGGACAGTTATCTTCCTAGAATTGTTGTTGGCAGTAGGAATTTAACATCGATCAAGTGGTAAAAATGGTTAAAAAAAAAATGTTAATCTTAACTATTAACTTGTGGTTAGGTTTTGCATGTTCTACCTCTGTCTGCCTATTTATTTCATATTTCTGGCATTGACTGTGGTAAGTTGAGTGGGTGTTTTACTATTTCTAACAATTTCAAGAATAACCAAGCTGTAGTTTGTGGCAGCAGAGTGGCAGAGTGGTTAGCTTTTGCATGTTCTACCTGTGTCTGTGTATGTTTTGTAGAATAAGGGACAAATTATCTTCCTAGAATTTGTTGTGGCAATAGGAATTTAACATGGATCAAGGTCAAAATGGTTAAAAAAAAAAAAAAAAAATAGTAGAAAAATAAGTTACTCTTTGTCTTAACCATTAATTTGTGGTTAGGTTTTTGCATGTTCTACCTCTGTCTGCTTATTTATTTCATATTTCTGGTATTGACTGTGGTAAGTTGAGTAGGTTTTTTACTATTTCTAACTATTTGGCAAGAATAACCAAGCTGTAGTTTGTGGCAGCAGAGTGGCAGAGTGGTTACCTTTTGCATGTTCTACCTGTGTCTGTGTATGTTTTGTAGAAAGGGACAATTATCTTCCTAGAATTGTTGTTGGCAGTAGGAATTTTAACATCGACGAGTGAAAAAAAATGGTAAAAAAAAAAAAAAAATCTTAATCTTAACTCTTAACTTTTGGTTAGGTTTTGCATGTTTCTACCTCTGTCTGCATATTTATTTAATATTCTTGTTTTAAATGTGAGTGTGCAGTAATTTGAAGTGGGTATTTTACTATTTCTAACTATTTGGAAGAATAACCAAGCTAACTTTGTGGCGGCGCAATGGCAGAGTGGTTAGCTTTTGCATGTTCTACCTGTGTCTATGTATGTTTTGTAGAATAAGGGACAATTATCTTCCTAGAATTGTTGTTGACAGTAGGAATTTAACATTTATAAGCGATAAAGAGAAAAGTAAGTGACTCTTAATCTTAACTATTAATTTGTGGTTTGTGTTTTGCATGTTCTGCCTGTGTCTGTGGGGCTTTACAAGGACAATAGAAAATGAAATACAGTGTCTGGATTTTCTTAGTAGTTGTTGATAATAAAAACAGATAAAAACGGTAAGAATAAAGACGCAGAGTGGAAAGTTGGAAGGCCGCGGTTGTAAAAAAAAAATCAAAAAAGTGCAGAATAAAAAAAAGTGTGTAAGAACAAACCCGGTGACATCATGTTTCAAAGTTTGAGAAGTTTGAAATCTTCTCGGCAAACACAAACTTTCACATGTACAGAAGAGATTTTCTTTCTTTCCGCCCACGCGCTCTCCCTCCCTCCCTCCCTCCCTCTTTTCCTTTTTCTCTCTCTTTTCTCTGTGTTTCTGTGGCGGTGACGAGCAGGTTAACTATGTCCATTTCTATAAACACTCCACAGTTTATCTGCTCTTTTCCTCCTCTTCCTCTCTTCCTCTCTTCCTCTCTTTCTCTCTCTCTCTCTCCTTCTCTTCTTCCCCTCTTTCGTTCCTCCTCCCTCGCTCCGTGTTATCAGTTCGCGTGTGAAGCCGAGTCGTGGGTTTGTGGATTTGCCGCCGTTGGTCAGAGGCCGATGTGAAGTTTTTCTGTTTCTGCCAAAAATCATCTGAGACACGAGTTTAATGAGGCCCCGAGGAAAGAGGGAGGGAAGAGAGGAGAGGAAAGAGAGAGGGAAGAAGAAGAGAGGAAAGAGAGAGGGAAGAAGAAGAGAAGGAGAGAGGAAAGAGAGAGGGAGGAGAGGAGAGAGGAAAGAGAGAGGGAAGAAGAGAGGAGAGGAAAGAGAGAGAGGGAAGAAGAAGAGAGAAGAAAGAGAGAGGAAGAGAGAGGAAGAGAGAGAGAGGAGAGAGAGAAGAGAGGAGAGAGAGGAGAGAGGGAAGAGAGAGGGAAGAAGAAGAGAGAGGGAGGAAGAAGAGAGGGAGGAGAGAAGAGGAGGAGGAAGAGAGGAGAGAGAGAGAGAGGGAAGAAGGAGAGAGGGAAGAAGAGAGGAGAGAGGGAAGAGAGAGGGAGAGAGGAGAGAGGAAGAAGAGAAGAGAGAGAGAAGAGAGGAAGAGAGGAGAGAGGAGAGAGAGGAAAAGAGGAGAGGGAGGAAGAGAGGGAAGAGAGAGGAGGAAGAGGAGAGGAGAGGGAGAGAAGAGAGAGAGAGAGAAGAGAGGGAGAGAAGGAGAGAGGAGAGAGAGGGGAGAGAGGAGAGAGGAAGAAGGAGAGAGAGAGAGAGAGGAGAGAGAGAGAGAGAGGAGAGAGAGGAGAGAGGAAAGAGAGAGAGAAGAAGAGAGAGGAGAGAGGGAAGAGAGGGAAGAAGAAGAGAGGGAAGAAGAGAGGGAAGAGAGAGGGAAGAGAGAGAGAGAGAGGAAGAGAGAGGGAGAGAGAGAAGAGAGAGGGAGGAAGAGAGGGAGGAGAGAGAGGAGAGAGAGAGGAGAGAGGAAGAGAAGAGGAGAGAGAGAGGAGAGAGAGAGGAAGAGAGAGAGAGGAGAGAGAGAGAGAGAGGAGAGAGGAGAGAGAAGGAGAGAGAGGAGAGAGGGAAGAGAGAGGGAGAGAGAGGAGGAGAGAGGGAGGAGAGAGGAGAGAGAGGAGAGAGAGAGGAGAGAGAGAGAAGAGAGAGAGGAGAGAGAGAGGAGAAGAGAGAGGAGAGAGGGAAGAGAGAGAGGAGAGAGAGAGAGAGGGAGGAGGAGAGAGAGGGAGAGAGAGGGAGAGAGAGAGAGAGAGGAGAGAGAGAGAGGAGAGAGAGAGAGAGAGAGAGAGAGGAGAGAGAGAAGGAGAGGAAGAGAGAGAGGAGAGAGAGGAGAGAGAGGAGAGAAGAGAGGAGAAGAGAGGAGAGAGAGGGAGGAGAGAGAGAGGAGAGAGAGGGAGAGAGGGAGGAGAGAAGGAGAGGGAGAGGAGGAGGAGACACAGAAGAGTGGGAAGAAGAGAGAGGGAGGAGGGAGAGGGAAGGAGAGGAGAGTGAGAGGAGGAGAAAGGAGAGGAGAGAGTGGAGGAGGAGAAAGAGAGAGAGAAGAGGAGGAAGGATGGAGGGAGGGAGAAAAAGAGAAGGGAGGAGAGAGGAGGGAGAGACACCTGTGATCAAATAAACAAAAGCTCAGTCTGTTTAATGCTCTACTCTGGGACATTCTGAGTAAAGTGACCTCATCTCCACGGAGACAAGAAGAAGGAAAAACCCCACAGTTGATCTTTAATTCTCCTCAGAGTCGAACACAAACACACGAAGAAAAATAAAGTTCAATGATTTTACCACATGAAACTTTCAACTTTCCCATCGTCAAAACTCATCTGCAGATCACAGACTCTGGACCTGCCGCTGCTCCTGTCACTGCTCCTGACGCTGCTCCTGTCACTGCCTCCTGTCACTGCTCCTGTCTCCTGCTCCTGTCACTCTGCTGCTCCTGTCACTGCTCCTGTCACTGCTCCTGCTGCTGCCGCTGCTCCTGCCCTGCTCCTGCCGCTGCTCCTGTCACTGCTGCTCCTGTCACTGCTCCTGTCACTGCTCCTTCACTCTGCCTGCTCGTCTGCTCCTGTCACTCTGCTCCTGTCACTGCTCCTGTCACTGCTCCTGCCGCTGCTTCCTGCCTGCTGCTCCTGTCACTGCTCCTGTCGCTGCTCCTGTCACTGCTCCTGTCACTGCCGCTGCTCCTGTCACTGCTCCTGTCACTGCTCCTGTCACTGCTCCTGTCACTCGCTGCTCCTGCCGCTGCTCCTGTCACTGCTCCTGTCACTGCTCCTGTCACTGCTCCTGCGCTGCTCCTGCCGCTGCTCCTGTCACTGCTCCTGTCCTGCTGGCTCTGCTCCTGTCACTGCTCCTGTCACTGCTCCTGTCACTGCTCCTGCACTCTGCTCCTGCCGCTGCTCCTGTCACTGCTCCTGTCACTGCTGTCCTGTCTCCTGCTTCCTGCCGCTGCTCCTGTCACTGCTCCTGTGCTTCCTGCTCCTGTCACTGCTCCTGCACTGCTCCTGTCACTGCTCCTGCCTCTGCTCCTGCTCACTGCTCCTGTCACTGCTCCTGTCACTGCTCCTGTCACTCTGCTCCTGCCGCTGCTCCTTCCTGTCACTGCTCTCGCTGCTCCTGTCACTGCTCCTGTCACTCTGTCCTGCCGCTGCTCCTCCTGCTCTGCTCTGCTCACTGTCCTGCTCCTGCTGCTCCTGTCACTGCTCCTGCGCTGCTCCTGTCACTGCTCTGCTGTCACTGCTCCTGTCTGTCCTGTCTGCTCCTGCTCCTGCTGCTCCTGTCACTGCTCCTGTCACTCTGCTCCTGCGCTCTGCTCCTGCGCTCTGCTCCTGTCACTGCTCCTGTCACTGCTCCTGTCTCTGCTCTGTCCTGTCTTCGCTCCTGTCGCTGCTCTCCTGCTCCTGCCGCTGCTCCTGTCACTGCTCTGCCGCTGCTCCTGTCACTCTGCTCTGTCACTCTGCTCCTGTCACTGCTCCTGTCTCTACTCCTGTCTCTGCTCCTGTCTTTACTCCTGTCTCTGCTCCTGTCTCTGCTCCTGTCGCTGCTCCTGTCTTTACTCCTGTCTCTGCTCCTGTCTTTACTCCTGTCTCTGCTCCTGTCTTTACTCCTGTCACTTTTGCTCCTGTCTCCTGTTTTTTTTGCTCCTGTCATAACTCCTGTCTCTGCTCCTGTCGGTAGAAGTCATTACCTCCTCTTGAACGTGTCTTTTTGTCCTGCCTCTGCACCTGTCTTTTTGCACCTGTCTCTGCTCCTGTCTGTAGAAGTCATTACTTCGTCTCTTTAACATCGGCTCCTGTTTTTGCTCCTGTCTCTGTCTTTTTGCCCCTGTCATAACTCCTGTCTCTGCTCCTGTCATTGGTCTTTTGCTCCTGTCTCTCTGTCTGTCTCTGCTCCTGTCCTGGTCTCTGCCCCTGTCTCTGCCCCTGTCACTGTGCTCCACTGTCAGTGTGCCCCTGTCTCTGTGCTTCTACCTCTGCTCCTGTCATTTTTACCCCTGTCTTTACTCCTGTCGCTGCTCCTGTCATTTTTACTGCTGTCTTTACTCCTGTCGCTGCTCTGCTCCTGTCATTTTTACCCCTGTCTTTACTCCTGTCGCTGCTCCTGTCATTTTTACCCTGTCTTTACTCCTGTCATTTTTACCCCTGTCTTTACTCCTGTCATTTTTACTCCTGTCTTTACTCCTGTCTTTACTCCTGTCATTTTTACCCCTGTCTTTACTCCTCATTTTTACTCCCTCGGCTCCTGTCTTTACCCCTATTTACTCCTGCTTTACTCCTGTCATTTTTACTGCTGTCTTTACTCCTGTCGCTGCTCCTGTCATTTTTACTCCTGTCTTTACTCCTGTCATTTTTACTCCTGTCTTTACTCCTGTCTCGGCTCCTGTCTTTCTTAACTCACATTTCTGGTCTGTCTGTTAGTCTTGTTTTTGCTCCTGTCTCTGTGTTTTTGCCCCTGTCATAACTCCTGTCCCTGCTCCTGTCTTTGCCCCTGTCCCCTGTCTCTGCTCCTGTCATTACTCCTGTCTGCAGAAGTCATTATCTCATCTCTAAAACTTTGGCTCTTGTCTTTGCCCTTATCTCTGTCTCTGTCTTTTTTGCCCCTGTCATAACTCCTGCCTTTGCCCCTGTCACCTGTCTCTCTGCTCCTGTCCGTGCACCTGTCCACTCTAGTACATCTGCTCCTGTCTTTGCCCCTGTCTCTGTCTTTTTGTCTCGTCATAACTCCTGTCTCTGCTCCTTTCTTTGCTCCGATGATTTTTTGCCCCTGTCTCTTTACCCCTGTCTCCTATCTCTGTGCTCCTGTCTGTGCTCCTGTCTGTGCTCCTGCCTGTGCTCCTGTCTGTGCTCCTGTCTGTGCTCCTGTCTGTGCTCCTGTCTGTAGAAATCATTACCTCGTCTCTCGTACATCTGCTCCTGTCTCTGTCTTTTTGTTTCGTCATATCTCCCGTTTCTGCTCTTTTCTTTGCTCCTGTCATTTTTACCCCTGTCTTTTTGCCCCTGTCATAACTCCTGTCCCTGCTCCTGTCTCTGCTCCTGTCTCGTGTCACTCTGCCCCTGCCTCTGCTCCTGTCATTACTCCTGTCCATGCTCCTGTCTACAGAAGTCTTTACCTCATCAATAAAACTTTGGCTCCTGTTTTTGCCCTTATCTCTGTCTCTTTTTGCCCCTGTCGTAACTCCTGTCTCTGCTCCTGTCTTTGCCCCTGTCACCTGTCTCTCTGCCCCTGTCTCTGCTCCTGTCTGTACCTCCTCTTGTACATCTGCCCCTGTCTCGGTCTTTTTGTCTCATCATACCTCCAGTTTCTGCTTCTTTCTTTGCTCCAATGATTTTTTTGCCCCTGTCTCCTGTTTCTGCACCTGTCTCTTGCTCCTGTCATTTTTGCCCCCGTCTCTGCTCCTGTCTGTAGAAATCATTACCTCGTTTTTCGTACATCTGCTCCTGTCTTTGTATTTTTGTTTCGTCACATCTCCCGTTTCTGCTTTTTTTTTTTTTTTTTTTTTTTGCTCCCGTCACTTTTGCTCCTGTCTCTTTTTGCCCCTGTCTCCTGTCTCTCTGCCCCTGTCGTAACTCCTGTCCGTGCTCCTGTCCGCGGACGTCATTCCCTCGCCTCGCAAACATCTGCTCGTGCGTTTGCTCGGAGTTTGATGATATCAGCAGATGTGAAAAACAAAACTGGTCTCACATGAATCGGTCTCAGTCTGTAACTTGTGACGCTCCGACCGACGGGAAAAAAACTCTGACTCAAACTTCTGCTTTCTCCTCGGAAAACACGAAAATAATTCCAGTTAATTTCCCATAATTACATAAACATTTACACAGAGTTTTGTAATTTCCCAAAATTAAAATCCAGGCGTTTTTAATAATCATTGAGCTATTTTTAAGCGTAAAATACAGAACTTTTCTTGCTTCTTCTCTCTTTTTTTTTGGAATGTTCCACAGTATTGCATTAAAGCTATTTATCTCCATGGCGATATGAAGGTGACACAACCAGGTCAGATCTGTGGAGAGGCAGGCAATGTTCTCACAGACAAGAAAGTATGTTTTGTAAGAATTTTTTAACGTTTGGAGAATAAAAACTTCTGCAATTGAATAAACGCAAATGGGCAAAAATCACGGAAAATAAAAGTAAAAATAAATCATACATTGCTTAAATATTCCCAAAATTTCCACACCAAAACTGTGACGATAATTGAACATAACAAACTAAACTAAATGAATAAAAAGAGCTACAAAAAAACCCCAAAAACTATAAATTTCAGTGTTTCTATTGAAGAAAATGCAGCAGGTTATGATCAAAAACTGTTCATTTGAAGCTTTATTAGATCTCAAAATCTGAGCGAAATACTTTTACTTTTTACTCCTGAAGTACATTTTGAAACGTGTGCTTTAAAGTAGATTTTTCATGTCGTACTTTTACTTTTACTTGAGTATTTTTTTGCTCCAGTGTCTGTTTTATTTAAAGGTGTAACTACGTACAACTAATTTTAAGTTTGGAGTTCGATCACCTGCTCGTTTCTGTGGTTTGTAGAATTTCCCATTTCTGCTGAACAAAGGGTAAGACACGACACGGCGGTGAAGAGCTTAAAAACTACCACTTCATGACATCACAAAGTGGAACAGAGCAATGACATTGACAGAACACTGAGGTCAGTTTGTGAGGAGGTAACCACACTCGCCACGTTTACACGAGAGCTTTAATTCAGAATAAAAAATAAAATAAAAATATTTGAATTCAGAATAAAAATAATTTAATTCTGAATAAAATTATTAAATTCTGAATAAAAAATGATTTAATACAGAATAAAAATAATTTAATTCAGAAAAAAATAATTCAGAATAAAAATGATTTAATTCAGAAAAAAAAATGTAATTCAGAAAAAATAATTTAATTCAGAATAAAAATGATTTAATTCAGAAAAATTATAATTTAATTCAGAATAAAAATAATTTAATTAAAAAAAAAAAATTATTCAGAAAAAATAATTTAATTCAGAATAAAAATGATTTAATTCAGAAAAAAAATTTATTTAATTCAGAAAAAAAAATAATTCTGAATAAAAATTATTTAATTCTAAATAAAAATCAATTCCGCTTTAAAAAGACCATGTAAACACTTAATTCCTAATGAAAATTATTATTCCGAATTAAACTTTCTGAAGTAAGTGGGTGGTTTATTCTGATTTTAAAGCCAAATTAATTTATTCCTGGATCATGTAAACGTTTATTCTTCTTAAAAATAATCTCTTTGGATTTGTCTCTCTGGATTTGTGAGCGGGATGTGGGAGTGGGCTGAGGTTTTGTCTTCTTCCTCCTTCTCCGACACTCTTCCCTTCTCCTCCTCGGCTGAAGAGACAATTCTCCAGCGGAAAAAGTTTGGATCATGTTAGTGTCCGTGGAGGAACGACAAACCGAGACGACAGAAAATCCGGTCGCAGCTGAAGTTTGTTTTTTCTTTTCTTCCGGTCGACGTAAATGAGTTCGTGTCCAATCAGAACCTTCCCCACCTCCAGACGTTGAACGGAATTAAATAAAGTCGATTTAACGAGTTTTATTATTTCCATGTAAACTCCAAGGAGAATATTTTAATTCCAAACTATTTAAATCAGAACAATTAATTCAGAATTTAAAAATAGATCATGTAAACGTGGCCGTAAACTAGGGGTGTGCAAAAACATCAGAATATCGATATATCGTATCGTTTAATGTGATGATACAGTATCGATATCGTGGGCTACTGTATCGATATATCACCAAGAGTATTTTTACGTGTGTTTTACTAAATTATTTTGTTAAAGAGCTACAGTTTTGTGGCTTGTGGAGTGAAAGGAAACTCATTTATGCGACACATTTGACATTTTGACACCGTTTTGAGGATTAAAATGTTTTTGTTTCATATGAATTTTGCACAAGAAGAAGTGGTTTAACAAACACTTTTCACAGCCATGATTTAGCCTTTATTTTTTATTGAACTGTATCGAATCGGTTTGAAAGATATCATATCGGATCGAAAGTGCACTGTGTCGAGATATGTATCGTATCATGGTCTATGTATCGAGGTGTGTATCGTATCGGCAACTTCTTAAAGGTTGTATAGAGGATTTTTTTAAGGAAAGAGAAATCCAGCGACAGTCCTTTTTCAAATGCAGTGCATGTGTGACACCACCTTCCTCCTCTAGAAATAACTTAGAGACCAACACCTCAGTTTTTAGACCCTTCGTCCGCTTCAGTCGCGCAGTCACTGAAAGGAATCTCCAAGAATCACCTCAGTTTGTCTTCGCTCCTTTTCTCCTTCTCTTCTTCTTTCACCGACCTCAAAAACTGACTTTCTTTTGCGGCGAACTGGTCGTCGATTCTCGTCCGACATCGCAACAAACTCTATGCGAACTGCGAGAGCCACAATTAGAAAAAGCCTCTAAGAACCGCTGCATAGTTACCTTAGAAACGTAGGGAGTTTGATTGACAACCTGACAGCCAATAGAAAATGAGGCAGCCTCGTTTTCTATTGGCTGATGTTTATCTGGCCTCAACACGTCCACAGTTGATAGATTTTCGTTCTTTTTTTTTGGTCATCATAATTACAAAGCTGCTGCGTCTCTGTAATGGTATTTTAATCTTTCACTGACAGTTTGAAACAAACAAAAAATCTTTTTTTTAAGGGAAGAGAAATACAGCGACAGTCCTTGTGCGCGTTCAGAATCACTGTTGAAGTTTCCTGTCTAGAAGTAATTCAGCGACCGACGCGTCAGTTTTTAGACCCTTCGTCTGCTTCGGTCGCGCCATCGCTGGACGAGATCTCCAAGAATCACCTCAGTTTGGCTTTGCTCCTTTTCCTCTTCTCTTCTTCTTTCACTGACCTCAAAAAACGGACTTTCTTTTGCGGTGAACCGGTCGTGGATTCTCGTCCGCCGTCGCGACAAACTTTGTGCGAAATGC
>NW_026570994.1:20607561-20617561 GCF_026225935.1 Boleophthalmus pectinirostris
GAACTTTCACGTCGTGTTCTAATGTCGTTTTCTCTTCAAAATCTGGACTTGTGTTTTATTTTCTTTTGTTTCATTCACATTAAAAGCACAAGTGTGAAAATTCTAACTGTACGTTATATTTTGTGTTTATTTTCTAAACTGCGTCTGCTCTTTCTTCTGCTCTCTACAAACCCAAAAAACTCAGACTTATGCTTTAAACACACATGCATTAAAAAAAAAGACAACGCAAAATATAAAACGGCATTTTGATCAAGATAAATGTTGAATTTGATCAAGTGAAACAACTTCTGCTCACTGTTCCCAACAAAAAAAATTGAAATATTTAAATTAACTGTTAATTAATAATATTAGGTTACAGTTACGTACAATGTAATGTAATATTTAGTTAAAAAATTAGGTTAAAAATGTTAAAATTATTACTTTAATGTGAAGAAATTCAGATTACTGCAACTAAAATTTAAAAATTATAATTAAGTATGGCTTTTTAAAAAAAAATATATATATATATTTTTTTTTTATTATTATTATTCAGGAATCTGGTTTTTTTTTTTTTTTTTTTTTTATTATTCAGGAATTAGTTTTTTTTAAATTATTATTCAGGAATCTTTATTTTTATTATTATTATTATTTATTTATTATTATTTATTATTACTTTTTTAATATTCAGGAATTATTTTATTGTATTTATTTATTTGTGTGTGTTTGAGTATGTTTTTTATTATTAGTCTGTCTACATTTCCAAAGCTGTAAACGCTCTGTTCCACCTTGTGATGTCATGAAGTGGTCATTTTCAAGTGAACAGCTCCTTTTTTTACCTTCAGATTCCAAAAACGTGACACAAAACTGAACACGACGACTTCACAAACCTGATGTGATGCGCAGGAGTTTCATTAAAGATGCTCTGAAGGGGGAGTGACTTTGGACTGAGAGCATCAAAAACAAAAGAGAAAGTAAAAAAACGTGACTGTTGTGTTTTTTGTGCTCAGCGTTTGTGCGTGTGACAGCGACGCCGCAGCGAGGAGCAAACGAGCTGAACGACAGAACAGTTTGTCAATATTACTAAAGATAATGAAGCTTCATGTGTCGTTACGAGTGATTAGAGGAAAATTAATCTGACGACAAACGTTAAAACACTTTTACTTTCTGACAATTTAGGAAAGAAAATGTTGAAAGCCCCAGGAGACGACAAACACACGTCTGCGGATAAATAAATCCTCATCACATTTGATCAAAATTTAATAGTTTTGTTGTCATTTGTTTTTCTTTTTCACTAATTAATGAAAGTAAGTAAAATAAACCAAGACTAAACCAGGACTAAACCAGGACTAAACCAGGTCTAAACCAGGACTAAACCAGGACTAAACCAGGACTAAAACCAGGTCTAAACCAGGTCTAAACCAGGTCTAAACCAGGACTAAACCAAGACTAAACCAGGACTAAGGACTAAACTAGGACTAAACCAGGACTAAACCAGGACTAAACCAGGACTAAACCAGGTCTAAACCAGGTCTAAACCAGGTCTAAACCAGGACTAAACCAGGACTAAACCAGGTCTAAACCAGGTCTAAGGACTAAACAGGACTAAACCAGGACTAAACCAGGACTAAACCAGGTCTAAACCAGTCTAAACAGGTCTAGACTTGGACTAAACAGGTCTAGACTTGGACTAAACCAGGTCTAGACTAAACCAAGACTAACCAGAACTAAACCCTAAACGGATCTAAACCAGGACTAACTAGGACTAAACTAGAAACTAAACCAGGTCTAAACCAGGACTAGACTAGGACTAAACTAGACTAAAAGGACTAAAGGTCTAAACCAGGACTAAACCAGGTCTACACCAGGACTAAACTAGGACTAAACAGGAACTAAACCAGTCTAAACCAAGCTAAACCAGGTCTAAAACCAGGACTAAACCAGGACTAAACCAGGACTAAACCAAACTAAACCAGGACTAACCAGGACTAACACCAGGACTAAACCAGGACTAAACCAGGACTAAACAGGATCTAAACCAGGACTAACCAGGACTAAACTAAAGTAAACTAGGACTAAACCAGGTCTAAACCAGAGCTAAAACCAGGTCTAAACCAGGTCTAAACCAGACTAAACCATACTAACCAGGACTAAACCAGGTAAACTAGGACTAAACCAGCACTAAACTAGAACTAAAACCAGGATAAACAGCTACTAAAAGGACTAAAAACTAACTATGAAGAACTAAACAATAACTAATTTGAACTAAACAGGTCTAATTAAGTAGTAATTAATCTTGAATAAGTCTTTGTTTATGTTTTATTAAGGCTAAATAAGACGTCGTCATTATAAAGTGTCATGTACATAAAAATACACTATATTTTTATTTTTAAGAGTCTAAATCCGTGGATGAAAAAGGCTGTGAGTGTTGAATGTCTGTCTCCTCTCACCTGTTATGAACCAGAACTAAACCAGAACTAAACCAGGACTAAACCAGGACTAAACCAAACTAACAGGACTAAACCAGGAACTAAACCAGAACTAAACCAGGACTAAACAGGACTAAACCAGGACTAAACCAGGACTAAACCAGGACTAAACCAGGTCTAAACCAAGTCTAAACCAGGTCTAAACCAGGACTAAACCAGGACCTGATAAACCAGGACTAAACCAGACAACAGGTCTAAACTAGGTCTAAACCAGGACTAAACAGACTAAACCAGGACTAAACCAGAACTAAACCAGGACTAAACCAGGACTAAACCAGGACTAAACCAGGACTAAACCAGGACTAAACCAGGTCTAAACCAGGTCTAAACCAGGACTAAACCAGGACTAAACCAGGACCAGACAGGTCTAAACCAGGACTAAACCAGGACTAAACTAGAACTAAACCAGGACTAAACCAGGACTAAACCAGGTCTAAACCAGGACTAAACCAGGCTAAAAACAAACCAGGACTAAACCAGGACTAAACCAGGACTAACCAGGACTAAACAGGACTAAACAGGACTAAACCAGGTCTAAACCAGGACTAAACCAGGACTAAACCAGGACTAAACCAGGTCTAAACCAAGTCTAAACCAGGTCTAAACCAGGTCAAAAACTAACCAGGACTAAACCAGGACTAAACCAGGACCAGGACTAACTACTAAACCAGGACTAAACTAGACTAAACCAGGACTAAACCAGGACTAAACCAGGACTAAACCAGGCTAAACCAGGTCTAAACCAGGACTAAACCAGGACTAAACCAGGACTAAACCAGGACTAAACCAGACTAAACCTAGGCTAAACTAGGTCTAAACCAGGACTAAACCAGGACTAAACCGGACTAAACCAGGACTAAACCAGGTCTAAACCAGGACTAAACCAGGACTAAACCAGAACTAAACCAGGACTAAACCAGGACTACACCAGGACTAAACCAGGACTAACCAGGACTAAACCAGGACTAAACCAGAGCTAAACCAGAATTACACCAGGACTACACCAGGTCTATACCAGGACTAAACCAGGACTAAACCAGGACTAAACCAGGACTACACCAGGACTAAACCAGGACTGAACCAGAGCTAAACCAGGACTACACCAGGACTACACCAGGACTACACCAGTCTAAACCAGGACTACACCAGGACTAAACCAGGACTAAACTAGTGCTAATCTAGAACTAAAACAGGTCTAACCAATGAAGGACTAAACCAGGACTAAACAAAAACTACACCAGGACTAAACAAGGACTAACTATGAAGGACTAAACCAGGTCTAAACCAGGTCTAACTATGAAGGACTAAACAATAGCTCTAATTTAGAACTAAACCAGGTCTAAACCTAAAGACAGAGAATAAAACGTACGTCATGTACGTAAAAAAACACTATATTTTGTTCTATTTTTAAGAGTCTAAATCCGTGGATGAAAAAGGCAGTGAGTGTTTTTTCTTCAGCGTCGTCGTGTTGAGTGTCTGTCTCCTCTCACCTGTTCGCTGTTCTTTTATAAACACTCTGAGTAAACGTCTCCACGCTCGTCTCCTCCTCTCGGCTCTGACCTCGTTTCATTCACACTTCGCTCTTTTTTTTTCTTCATCGTTGCGCTTTTAAAACCTACAATCCCCCAGCGCCGCCGCTCAAGAGGCGCTTTTATTCTCCCAAGGACGGGAACGACCGCGCGGACGCCTTTGAAACGCGAGCGGCGCTAACCCGAGCTAACCCGAGCTAACGCACGCTAACACACGCTAATGTAAACAAAACAGGCCCCGCTAGTGCTAGTTTTTGTAGTTTTATTCACCCTTACGTGAAAAACGGAAGAAAAGAGTGAACTAAATTTGATCTAAATCATCTCTGAACCAGGACTAAAGCAGGACTGGACCAGAACTAAACCAGAACTGGATCAGGACCAAATCTAGACTATTGTTTGGTCCTGGTTTAGTCCTGGTTTAGCGTCTCTTATAATTAATGACAAGTGAAAACTGGGAATAACATTTAAAAACGGCGCGAAACCAGGACTTAACCAGGACTAAACCAAGACTAAACCAGACTAAACCAGGACTAAAGCAGGACTACAAAACGTGAGCAAACCAGCGTGAAGAAACAGGACCAAATCAGGACTAACTGGGACTAAATCAGGTCAAAACAAGGTCAAAACCAAGGCTAATTATGAAGGACAAAATCAGAACTAAACCAGTTCTAAAGCAGGTCTTAAACAAGACTAAACTGTGACTAAACCAGGACTAAACCATGTCTAAACCAGGTCTAAATCAGGACTAACCCAGAACTATGAAAACTGAACCAGGATTAAACAAGAACAAAACCAGACGTAACCAGGACCAAAACAGGACCAAACCAAGACTAAACCAAGACTTTAGCAGGACTAAAACACATGACCAAACCAGGATGAGACCAGAACTAAACCAGGTCTAAACCAGGTCTTAAACAGGACTAAACTGGGACTAAAGTGGGACTAAGCCAAGACAAAACCATGTCTAAACCAGGTCTAAACCAACGCTAACTATGAAGGACAAATCAGAACTCTAAACCCTAAACGACTAAACCAGGTCTAAACCAACGCTAACTATGAAGGACCATATCAGAACTAAACCAGATCTAAACCAGGACTAAACCGGGTCTAAACCAAAAATAAACCAAGGGTAACTATGAAGGACTAAATCAAGACTAAACCAGGATGAAACCACATGTAAACCAGGTCTAAACCAGGACTAATGATGAAGAATTAAAACAGTTCTAAACCAGGTCTAAACCAGGTCTAAACCAGGTCTAAACCAGGACTAACGATGAAGAATTAAAGCAAGTCTAAACCAGGTCTAAATCAGGTCTAAACCAGGATGAAACCACATGTAAACCAGGTCTAAACCAGGACTAATGATGAAGAATTAAAACAGGTCTAAACCAGGTCTAAACCAGGTCTAAACCAGGACTAACGATGAAGAATTAAAACAGTTCTAAACCAGGTCTAAACCAGGTCTTAAATAAGACAAAACTGGGACTAAACTACGACTATGCCAGGATGAAACAAGGTCTAAACCAGGTCTAAACCAAGGCTAACTATGAAGGACATATCAGAACTAAACCAGATCAACCAGGTCTAACAAAAATAAACCAGGTAACTATAAGACTAAATCAAGACTAAACCAGGAGAAACCAAAACCAGGTCTAAACCAGACTAAACCTAAAAAACCAGACTAAACCAGACTAACGATGAAGATTAAGCAGTCTAACCAGGTCTAAATCAGGTAAAACCAGGACTGAACCAGACTAAACCAGGTCTAAAACCACTAAACCAAACGATGAAGATTAAAACAGGTCTAAACCAGGTCTAAACCAGGTCTAAATAAGACAAAACTGGGACTAAAACTACCGACTACTGCCAGGACTGAAACAAGGACTAAACCAGGACTAAACCCAACCACTAAACCAATGAAGAACTACTGAACCAGGACTAAACCAGAACTAAACCAGGACTAAACACATTAAATATAGATGTTTCTCCATCTATTTTTGAGCAATAAAAACAATTGTAATCTAATAACCCCAAACACAGGAAAAGCTGAATTGTTTTTTTCCTTTTCTCGTGGTCTCAAAGTTCCTCAAATTCCTCGTGGTCCTCGGTGCGTGGATCGGGTCAGAGCTTCGTCTCCCGGGTCCTTCAGGTCGCGCTCGATAACGATGAAACGAGACCTGGTCCGATCTCCAATTAAACCAAAAACAAGCTTCAACTTTTGGACTCTTCACCTCCTGACCCGAGCGAAACGCCACATTAAAATTTAAATAAAGGAACGTCCGTCAAACTTTAATCGTCGTGGATTTTGACGGTTTAAATGAAAGTGGATTTGACACGGTTCCAGGTTGGTTTTTTTTTGTCGTGTTTTCGTTGGTCCATAAAGTGAAGCGTTTATAACGAGACGAACCATTAAAGAAATTTAACGACACAGAAAAAAGGTTTGAACTTTACGGACAGAAGAAAAATGACGTCTCCAAATGTCAAATGGAAATGAGCCAAACCAGAACTAAACCAGGTCTAAACCAGGTCTAAACCAGGACTAAACCAGGACTAAACCAAGACTAAACCAGGACTAAACCAGGACTAACCAGGACTAAACCAGGACTAAACCAGGACTAAACCAGGACTAAACCAGGTCTAAACCAGGACTAACCAGGACTAAACCAGGACTAAACCAGGTCTAAACCAGGACTAAACCAGGACTAAACCAGGACTAAACCAGGACTAAACCAGGTCTAAACCAGGACTAAACCAGGACTAAACCAGGTCTAAACCAGGACTAAACCAGGACTAAACCAGGACTAAACCAGGACTAAACCAGGACTAAACCAGGACTAAACAGGACTAAACCAGGTCTAAAACCAGGTCTAAACAGGACTAAACCAGGACTAAACCAGGACTAAACCAGGACTTTAAACGGTAAACAGGACTAAACCAGGTCTAAACCAGGAAAAATAAACCAGGACTAAACCAGGAACTAAACCAGGACTAAATATGACTAAAAGGACTAACCAGGTCTAAACCAAGGACCAAATAAACCAGGTAAACCAGGATAAACCAGGATAAACCAGGACTAAAAGGACTAAACCAGGACTAAACCAGGTCTAAACCAGGTCTAAAAGGACCAGGTAAACCAGGACTAAACCAGGACTCTAAACCAGGAGGTCTAAACCAGGACTAAACCAGGATAAACCAGGACTAAACCGAAGGACTAAACCAGGTCTAAACCAGACTACCAACCAGGTCTAAAACAGACTAAACAATAAACCAGGACTAAACCTTGGACAAAACCAGGACCAGGACTAAACCAGGTCTAAACCAGGACTAAACCAGGTCTAAACCAGGACTAAACAGGTCTAAACCAGGAAACCAGGACTAAACCAGTCTAACCAGACTAAACCAGGACTAAACCAGGGCTAAAACCAGGTAAACCAGGACTAAACCAGGACTAAACCAGGACTAACCAATAAACCAGACAGACTAAACCAGGACTAAACCAGGACTAAACCAGGTCTAAACCATAAACCAGGACTAAACCAGACTAAACCAGGACTAACCAGGACTAAACCAGGACTAAAACCAGACTAAACCAGGACTAAACCAGGACTAAACCCAGGACTAAAACTGGAAAACCAGACAAACAGGACTAAAATATGAAGACTAAACCAGGACTAAACCAGGTCTAAATCACTAAACCAGGATGACTAAACCAGACTAAACCAGGACTAAACCAGGACTAAAACCAGGACTAAACCAGGACTAAACCAAGACTAAACCAGGACTAAACCAGGACTAAATATGAAGGACTAAACCAGGTCTAAACCAGGACCAAATATGAAGGACTAAACCAGGACTAAACCAGGACTAAACCAGGTCTAAACCAGGACCAAATATGACCAGGACTAAACCAGGACTAAACCAGGTCTAAACCAGGGACTAAACCAGGACTAAACCAGGACTAAACCAGGTCTAAATCAGGTCTAAACCAGGACCAAATATGAAGGACTAAACCAGGACTAAACCAGGACTAAACCAGGTCTAAACCAGGTCTAAACCAGGACTAAATATGAAGGACTAAACCAGGACTAAACCAGGTCTAAACCAGGTCTAAACCAAGACTAAGTATGAAGGACTAAACCAGGTCTAAATCAGATCTAAACCAGGTCTTAAACAGGACTCAACTGGGACTAAGACAGGTCTAAATCAGGGCTACACCAGCACTAATCCAGGACTAAACCAGGTTTAAACCAGGACTAACTACGAAGAACTAAACCAGAGTGAAATCAAGCATTTTAAAGGACTAAACCAAGTCTAAACCCAAGAACTAAATCAGGATTAAAACTGGTCTAAACCAGGACTCAACCAGATCTAATCAAGGACCAAACAAGGTCTAAGTCAGGACTCAATCAGGTCTAAAGAAGGACTAAACCAGGTCCAACTCAGCACTAGAAGGAGAAAAAAATGACTAAACTGGAACCGAATGAGAACTAAATCAGGACTAAACCAGGACTAAACTACAACTATAAACTAGGACTACATCAGGACAAAAGCAGGACTATCTCAAGACTAAATCAGAACTAAACCAGGACTAAACCAGGGCAAAACCAAGCCTAAACCTAAACTAAATCTGAACTAAAACCATGACAAAAAACAGAACTAAACCAGAACAAACCCAGGACAAAATCAGAACTAAAGTGGGACTAAACTAGGACTAAACCAGGACTAAACCAGAACAAACCCAGGACAAAATCAGAACTAAAGTGGGACTAAACTAGGACTAAACCAGGACTAAACCAAGACAAACCCAGGACAATATCAGGACAAAATAAGATTTAAACCAGGACAACACGAGATCTAAATCAGAAATAAGTCAGGAGTAAACCAAATCTAAACCAGGACTAGACCAGGACTAAACCAGGACTAGACCAGGTCTAAACCAGGTCTAAACCAGGACTAAACCAGGTCTAAATCAGGTCTAAACCAGGACTAGACCAGGACTAGACCAGGACTAAACCAGGTCTAAATCAGGTCTAAACCAGGACTAGACCAGGACTAGACCAGGACTAGACCAGACCTGTTTGGCAGTATTTTTAGCTCCCTGTTATTATTTACCAAACCGAACTCTGTTACCACAAACCTGTGATGTATTTCCTACTATTTTTACCCAGAATCCTCCGGTGTGATCGGCGCCGTCGGGGGTGCGGGCTCCAGAGGTGTCGATAATGAAACACTCTGGGTTCAATCACGCCCAAGATCCACCGCGAGACCAAGAGCGGCGAAAACCACCACGAGACCGAGAGCGGCGAAAACCACCACGAGACCAAGAGCGGCGAAAAACCACCACGAGACCAAAGAGCGGCGAAAAAACCACCACGAGACCAAGAGCGGCGAAAAAACCACCACGAGACCAAAGAGCGGCGAAAACCACCACGAGACCAAGAGCGGCGAAAAACCACCACGAGACCAAGAGCGGCGAAAAACCACCACGAGACCAAGAGCGGCGAAAAACCACCACGAGACCAAGAGCGGCGAAAAACCACCACGAGACCAAGAGCGGCGAAAACCACCACGAGACCAAGAGCGGCGAAAACCACCACGAGACCAAGAGCGGCGAAAAACCACCACGAGACCAAGAGCGGCGAAAAACCACCACGAGACCAAGAGCGGCGAAAACCACCACGAGACCAAGAGCGGCGAAAAACCACCACGAGACCAAGAGCGGCGAAAAACCACCACGAGACCAAGAGCGGCGAAAAACCACCACGAGACCAAGAGCGGCGAAAAACCACCACGAGACAAGAGCGCGAAAACCACGAAAACGACACCACGAGACAAGAGCGGCGAAAACCACCACGAGACCAAGAGCGGCGAAAACCACCACGAGAAACCAGAGACCGGCGAAAAACCACCGCGAGACCAAGAGCGGCGAAAAAACCACCACGAGACCAAGAGCGGCGAAAACCACCACGAGACCAAGAGCGGCGAAACCACCACCACGAGACCAAG
>NW_026570994.1:20622561-20630061 GCF_026225935.1 Boleophthalmus pectinirostris
GATTAAACTTGGACTAAACCAGGACTGAACTTGAACTAAACCAGGACTAAACCAGGATTGAACCATGAACACAACAGCGGGACAAAACTGGGACTAAACCAGGACTAAACCAGGACTAAACTTGGACAAAACTAACTCCAAACCAGGACAAAACAAGGACTAAATCAGGTCTAAAACACAAATAAAACAGCAGGACTAAACCAGAACTAAAACAAAAACAAAATAACAATAAAAACAACATTAAAACCATCAACATGTGTCAGTTTTAGTGCGTTTGCTCTGTCAAAACCAACCAAAAAAATGAAAATTATGATCAATTTAAAGTACGTGTGACAGGTTTTGATGATTCTCTAAATTTGATCATTTTTTTGAAGTTGACTTGACACAATTTACACAAGAAGCACATTTTTCTGATACTTTAAACATGATTTTCACGTGTTTTAGTAAAATGAGAAGTTCGATCTTTCATCAGGACTTTATATTTTCTAAACTGGACTCACCCGGTTTGGATCGTACTCGAGTACTCTGCGTCGGGCTGCGTCCAGTTCATCGTATCCTGGCACCGCTCTGGACACTGGGTGCTCCCTCCTCTGCCCGCTGGAAAAAACAAAAACAAAACAAAATAAAATAAAATAAAATAAAACAGAACAGATGTTTTTTATGATGGATTTAAGATCAGAAAACTGAAACCAGCTCTAAACAAGGACCAAACCAAGACCGAGCCAGGACTAAACCAGGACTAAACCAGGACTAAACCAGGACTAAACCAGACTAAACAGGACTAAACCAGGACTAAACCAGGACAGACTAAAACCAGGACTAAACCAGGACTAAAACAGGACTAAACAGGACTAAACCAGGACTAAAACAGACTAAAACAGGACTAAACCAGGACTAAACAGGACTAAACCAGGACTAAAACCAGGACTAAACCAGGACTAAACCAGGACTAAAACCAGGACTAAAACAGGACTAAAACAGGACTAAACCAGGACTAAACTAGGACAAAATCAGGACAAAACCAGGACTAAAACAGGACTAAAAACTAAACCAGGACTAAACCAGGACTAAAACTAAACCAGGACAAAACTAAAACCAGGACTAAAACCAGGACTAAACAGGACTAAACAGGACTAAACCAGGACAAAACCAGGACTAAACCAGGACTAAAACAGGGACTAAACCAGGACTAAAACAGGACTAAAACCAGGACTAAACCAGGACTAAAAACTAGGACAAAACCAGGACTAAACCAGGACTAAACCAGGACTAAAACTGGAACTACATCAGGACTAAACCAGGACTAAAACAGGGCTAAACCAGGACAAAACGAAATCTAAAACAGGACTAAACCAGGACTAAACCAGGACTAAACAGGACTAAACTAGGACAAAATCAGGACAAAACCAGGACTAAAACAGGACTAAACCAGGACAAAACCAGGACTAAACCAGGTCTAAACCAGCACTGAACCAGGTCTAAACCAGGACTAAACCAGGACAAAACCAGGACAAAATCAGGACTAAACCAGGACTAAACTAGGACAAAATCAGGACAAAACCAGGACTAA
The DNA here is from genome assembly GCF_026225935.1 of Boleophthalmus pectinirostris. Taxonomy (NCBI): domain Eukaryota; kingdom Metazoa; phylum Chordata; class Actinopteri; order Gobiiformes; family Gobiidae; genus Boleophthalmus; species Boleophthalmus pectinirostris. Next base: position 20,624,132 of record NW_026570994.1, read on the forward strand.
ACCAGGACTACACCAGGACTAAATCAGGACTAAACCAGGATTAAATCAGGGCTAAAACAGGTCTAAACGAAGACTATACCGGGACTAAACCAAGACTAAACCAGGAATAAACCGGAACTGAACCAGTTTTAAAGTGGGAATAAAACAGCAGGACCAAACCAGGACTAAATCACAACTAAACCAGGACTAAAACAGAACTGAACCAGGTCTAAAGCATGAATAAAACAGCAAGAATAAACCAGGACTAAACCAGGATTACACCAGGACTAAACCAGGACTAAACCAGGACTAAACCAGATCCCCTTCCCCTTGTGCTGTCGGGTCTATTTCCATTGAGATAGACAGGTTTAATGCCATACTGCGGAACATTCCAGGCCAAAAGAGGGTTTGAATGGGGCCCGGGAGATCACTAAATTACTCAAACACGCGTGGATGAGTCTTAAACCTCTTCAGGCGCGTTCGTGACGAGGAAACGACGTTAGAACACGGGAGAGAGCGACAAAAAAAAAAAAAAAAAAAAAAAAAAAGCGGATAAATGTGCGGTTTGGGTTTTTGCGAGCGGATATGATCAGATTTAGACTTTACTTTTATTCAATTCCAGGTGGTTTTAAAGTTCAAAAATACGGAGGAATATCGACATGACTAGACTGTGAGCGGAGTCGCCTCTCCACAGATCTGACCTGGAACTCCTGGTTGGGTCCGGTTCGAGTTCCAGTTCAGTCGTGAATCATTTCAGTCCTGCTTCATTCCTTGTTTAAAGTCCTGATCCAGACCTGGTTGAGTCCTGGTTGAGATAGTCTTGGTTTAGACTTGGTTTGGTTCAGCCCTGGTTGAGTTCAGGCTCAGACCTAATTTAGACCTGGTTCAGTTCTGGTTTAGACCTCGTTCAGACCTGGTTTAGACCTGGTTCAGTCCTGGTTTGGACCTAATTTAGACCTGGTTCAGTCCTGGTTTAGACCTCGTTCAGACCTGGTTTACACTTGGTTCAAACCTGGTACAGTCCTGGTTAAGACCTAATTTAGACCTAATTTAGACCTGGTTTAGATCTAATTTAGACCTGGTTCAGTCCTGGTTCAGTTCTGGTTTGGACCTAATTTAGACCTGGTTTAGACCTGATTTAGACCTGGTTTAGATTTAGACCTGGTTTTAGACCTGGTTTAGACCTGGTTTAGCCCTGGTTTAAACATGATTTAGACCCGGTTCAGTCCTGGTTTAGACTTTTTCCACAAAATGATAAATTACACAAATTTTTGTTCTCATTAGCGTTAAACTTCATGGGTGAAAAATATTTTTTTAAATCCTTATGTGACAAATAATACTCCCTACAACTATACAGCAACTCAGCCTTATGTAAGAGATAATACTCCCTACAAATGTACAATGTAACAGATAATACTCCCTACAACTGTACAACAACTCACCCTTATGTAACAGATAATACTCCCTACACTGACTACATACTCCCTACAACTAACAGATAATACTCCCACCTGTACACATTATGACAGATAATACTCCTACAACTGACAACTTGCACTACAGATAATACTCCCTACTGCACACTTATGACAGATAATACAACAACTCACCTTATGTAAGAGATAATACTCCCTACAACTGTACAATCCCTAACAACTGAACTGATAATACTCCCTACAACTGTACAATCTGACAGATAATACTCCCTACAACTGCACAACAACTTGCACTTACGTAATGTATAATACTCCCTACAACTGTACAATCTGACAGATAATACTCCCTACAACTGTACAACAACTTGCACTTACGTAATGTATAATACTCCCTACAACTGACTTCACTTATTTGACAGATAATACTCCCTACTACGGTAATACTCCCTACAACTGTACAATCTGACAGATAATACTCCCTACAACTGCACAACAACTTGCACTTACGTAATGTATAATACTCCCTACAACTGTACAATTTGACAGATAATACTCCCTACAACTGTACAATCTGACAGATAATACTCCCTACAACTGCACAACAACTTGCACTTACGTAATGTATAATACTCCCTACAACTGTACAACAACTTGCACTTATGTAATGTATAATACTCCCTACAACTGTACAATTTGACAGATAATACTCCCTACAACTGCACAACAACTTGCACTTACGTAATGTATAATACTCCCTACAACTGCACAACAACTTGCACTTACGTAATGTATAATACTCCCTACAACTGTACAATTTAACCCAAATCCTTAACATCTTCATGGAAAGTTCCACAGTGCACCTTTAAGATCGTCTCTGCTATAGTTTATTTTCAAGTTTTCAATCCCAAACCAAACTGAACTCTCTGATATTTCTCCTCGTTTTTGCAGTTCTTTTTGTTTTTTTTGTGTGTTTTTTTCCGGTTGTTCCTGTAGGATCCATTAGCAGAACCCGGGGCTGCTAATTAAAGGTGCCATTTTGATTGAGTGCGTTTTCCTCTCCAAATGAAACAACAGTGTAATTATGTCGTGATGGGGCCCGGTCCATCACTGACAACACAAACATTATCCTATTAGAACGAACGAGCCCACGATTTCACACGGACGCACACACATCCGCTCAGAAAAACACTTTTAAATATCTACTTTTACGTCCTCTGCCTGGAAAGTTCCGCAGTGTGACTTTAAACATCTCTGCTTTACTCGCGAATCACTTCAGTCCCGCTTCATTCCCTGTTTAAAGTCCCGATCCAGACCTGGTTTAGTCCTGGTTGAAGTTTGTCTTGGTTTAGTTTGGTCCTAGGTTTGGTCCCGGTCAAGACCTGGTTCGGTCCTGGTTGAGTCCGGGCTCAGAACTAATTTAGTCCCGGTTCAGTTCTGGTTGAGACCTCGTTCAGACCTGGTTTAGACCTAGTTTAGACCTCATTTAGACCAGGTTTAGGCCCATTTTAGACCCGATTCATTCTTAATTTAGACCTGGTTTAGACCTGGTTCAGTCCTGGTTTAGTCCCGGTTTAGACCTGGTTTAGACCTAGTTCAGTCCTTGTTTAGACCTAATTTAGACCTGATTCAGATCTGCTTGAGTCCTGGTTTTGACCTGGTGTGGACCTGGTGTGGACCTGGTTCAGTCCTGGTTCAGTCCTGGTTTAGACCTGGTTTCGACCTAATTTAGACCTGGTTTAGACCTGGTTTAGTCCTGGTTTAGTTCTGGTTTAGACCTGGTTCAGTCCTGGTTTAGGCCTGGTTTAGACCTGGTTTAGTCCTGGTTTAGTTCTGGTTTAGACCTGGTTCAGTCCTGGTTTAGTCCTGGTTTAGTTCTGGTTTAGGCCTGGTTTAGATCTGGTTTAGACCTAATTTAGACCTGGTTCATTCCTGGTTTAATCCTGGTTTAGTCCTGGTTTAGTCCTGGTTTAGACCTGGTTTAGTCCTGGTTTAGTCCTGGTTTAGTCCTGGTTTAGTCCTGGTTTAGTCCTGGTTCATTCCTGGTTGAGTCCTGGTTTAGAGTAGTTTCAGTGTAGTTACCTCGTTCCTTCAGGCAGATATAAGGAAGTGTCCACCTGCATTTTGACCAGAACTGAAGAAACAGCTGAGAAACGTATTCGACTAAAATACATTTTTGTCCAGTTGACGAATTGAATTTCTTCTGTTGCCGTGGATTCTACTTTTACACACGAATAATCACAATATTTTAATTTAATCAACCAGAATATTTTCCTGCGGTTGTGTCTTCTGAGCCTTTACACATGTTGACAATTCTCTGGTCTCGGATAAAAATCACATTTATTTACACAAAAACACAGAGAGAAATCTGTCATCAACATCCATTTCTACACAAACGTAAAACAAAAACTAAATCTGTCATTAATCCAGTTGCTCATTTTAGCTTTTTACACGATCCTTGTTGTCATATTTTAGTGTCAGGTATTGAACATTTTTTTAATCTCATTCGGAAACTTCAAAGCTACAAAATCCCTCCTGTATTTTCCCAAACTTCCCTCCCGTTCCCGTCCTCGTTCACAAACGCTCTCCTTATGTTCTGATCCGCTCTCCCTCTGCTGCTTCGCTCTCGCGCGGGTCAAAAATAACCCAGCGTCTAAAACCACCCACGTCCAATATTCCAGCGCCGGGGCGAGGTAACCATGGCAACAGCACTCACAACTCGGGAGCCGACGCGTGTGGCCCCGCACCAGCCCCCGAGCTCGCCGCGGCGGGAGGAGGGGGGGGTTGGCGAGAGGGCGACACGGGATTGTTTCAAACGGACAGTGACGATGCACAGACGCCGACGGGAACGAAGAGCAGGAATGTACGAACTATTCACATCTGCACTTTACTTCAGTACGTTTTACAGTGTGTACTTTTTATGTGTCTCCATGGATACATCATCACTCTGTCTGGAATGTTCCACAGTGTGACATTAAACAGCTCTACTTTACATTTATTCAGTTACAGGTGGTTTTATAGCTCAAAAATACCTAAAAAAAACAGGAATTCAGTCTCTCCCTTTACTTGAGTAGATTTTACAGTGGATACTTTTTACTTCTACTCCACTACATTTTTGAACTAGGGTTGTCAAATTATTGCATTAATTGCGATTAATTAATTACAGTCACATTTTGCTCGTTATGTTTTTTAATCTAATTTTTAATCTCTAACTTTACTGTTTCTGTATGTGAGTTGCCTTATTATAAAATCTGTTTTTATGTGTAGTTGGGAGAACAACACATCGCTCCCACAAAGAATTGTAATTTTGATTCCTGTTCCCCTCCTCTCCGGGCGGGGGGAGAGTCCCTGCCTCAAGTATCTCGGGGTCTTGTTGTGGAGTGAGGGGAGGACGGAGCGTGAGATTGACAGGTGGACAGGTGCAGCGTCTGCAGTGATGCGGTCGCTGTATCGGACCGTTGTGATGAAGAGGATTTACCGTCAGTCTTCGTTCCTACTCTCACCTCTGGACATGAGCTCTGGGTAGTGACCGAAAGGACGAGATCGCAGATACAAGCGCTCGAAATGAGTTTCCTCCTCGGGGTGGCTGGGTGCTCCCTTAGAGACAGAGTGAGGAGCTCAGTCACACGGGAGGAGCTCGGAGTAGAGCTGCTGCTCCTCCACGTCGAGAGGAGCAGTTGAGGCTCGGGCATCTGTTCTGATGCCTCCTGGGCGTCTCCCTTAGGAGATGTTCTGAGCGTGAGTGTCCCACAAGGAGGAGGCCCCGGGGAAGACCCAGGACACACTGGAGGGACTATGTCTCTGGGAGCTGGAGGACGTGTCTGGGGTGAAGGAAGTCTGGGAGTCCCTGTTTAAGCTGCTGCCCCCACGACCCGACCCCGGATAAGCAGAAGAAAATGAATGAATGATTCCTGTTCCCGCCCACATCAGCGATAAACCTGCACATGTAAGATCTCTGAAAACATCACGACACAGACACAGACACAGACTCAGACTCAGACACAGACTCAGACTCAGACTCAGACACAGACACAGACTCAGACTCAGACTCAGACACAGACACAGACACAGACACAGACACAGACACAGACACAGACACAGACACAGACTCAGACTCAGACTCAGACTCAGACTCAGACACAGACACAGACACAGACACAGACACAGACTCAGACTCAGACACAGACTCAGACACAGACACAGACACAGACACAGACACAGACTCAGACTCAGACTCAGACTCAGACTCAGACACAGACACAGACACAGACACAGACACAGACTCAGACTCAGACAGACTCAGACCACAGACACAGACAGACTCAGACTCAGACACAGACTCAGACACAGACACAGACACAGACTCAGACTCAGACACAGACTCAGACACAGACACAGACACAGACACAGACTCACAGACACTGACACAGACTCACAGACACAGACTCAGACTCAGACACAGACACAGACACAGACACAGACTCAGACACAGACACACAGACAGACTCAGACTCAGAC
>NW_026570994.1:20635061-20642561 GCF_026225935.1 Boleophthalmus pectinirostris
AGAAGAACTACAACGTGACAAGTAAAGGAACGGAGAAGTTGGAAACGTAAGTAAAGGTAATTTATTGTTTTATTATTATTATTCATTTCACGTTGTAGTTCTTCTTCTTCACTTGCCGCTTGATCGGTCCGTCGGAAAATAGAGTCCCACGGTCGCTTCTGTTGTGGCTTTTTAATGCGTTGTGGCTTTTTGATGCGTTGTGGCTTTTTGATGCGCTGTGGCTTTTGAATGTGTTGTGGCTTTTTGATGCGTTGTGGCTTTTTGATGTGTTGTGGCTTTTTGATGCGTTGTGGCTTTTGCATTTGTGTTGTGGCTTTTTGATGTGCTGTGGCTTTTTGATGTGCTGTGGCTTTTTAATGTGTTGTGGCTTTTGTATTTGTGTTGTGGCTTTTTGATGTGTTGTGGCTTATTGATGTGTTGTGGCTTTTTGATGTGTTGTGGCTTTTTGATGTGTTGTGGGTTTTTAATGTGTTGCGGCGTTTGTGTTTGTGTTGTGGCGTTTGTGTTTGTTGTGGTGTTTGCATTAAAATAGAGTCCCGCGGTCATTTCCGTTAAGGCTTTTTTTGGTTTGTTGTGGCTTTTTTTGATTGTGTTGTGGCTTTTTTTTGGTGTATTGTGGCTTTTTAATGTGTTGCGGCATTTGCGTTTGTGTTGTGGCGTTTGTATTTGTTGTGGCGTTTGCATTAAATAGAGTCCCGCGGTCACTTCCATTATGGCTTTTTTTTGTGTGTTGTGGCTTTCTTTGGTGTGTTGTGGCTTTTTTTTTTTGTTATGGCTTTTTTGGGTGTGTTGTGGCTTTTTGGTGTGTTGTGGCTTTTTTTGGTGTGTTGTGGCTTTTTTGTTTGTTATGGCTTTTTGGTGTGTTGTGGCTTTTTTTGGTGTGTTGTGGCATTTTTTGTTTGTTATGGCTTTTTTGGGTGTGTTGTGGCTTTTTTGGTGTGTTGTGGCTTTTTTTTTGGTTTGTTGTGGCTTTTTGTTGTGTTGTCGCATTTGTATTTGTTGCGGCGTTTGCATTAAAATAGAGTCCCGCGTCACTTCCATTGGCTTTTTTTTGTTTGTTTGGCTTTTTTTTGTTGTGGCTTTTTGGTTGTTGTGGATTTTTTTTTTGGTGTGTTGTGGCTTTTTTGTTTTTTTTGGCTTTTTGGTGTGTTGTGGCTTTTTTTGGTGTGTTGTGGCTTTTTTTGTTTTTATGGCTTTTTTTTGGTGTGTTGTGGCTTTTTTTTGGTGTGTTGTGGCTTTTTTTTGTTTGTTATGGCTTTTTTGGGTGTGTTGTGGCTTTTTGGTGTGTTGTGGCTTTTTTGGTGTGTTGTGGCTTTTTTTGTTTTTTATGGCTTTTTTGGTGTGTTTGTGGCTTTTTTTGTTTTTTATGGCTTTTTTGGTGTGTTGTGGCTTTTTTTGTTTTTTTATGCTTTTTGGTGTTTGTGCTTTTTTGGTGTTGTGGCATTTTTTTGTTTGTTATGGCTTTTTTGGGTGTGTTGTGGCTTTTTTGGTGTGTTGTGGCTTTTTTTTTGGTTTGTTGTGGCTTTTTGTTGTGTTGTCGCATTTGTATTTGTTGCGGCGTTTGCATTAAATAGAGTCCCGCAGTCACTTCCATTGGCTTTTTTTTGTTTGTTGTGGCTTTCTTTAATGTGTTGTGGCTTTTTTTTTTGTTATGGCTTTTTTGGGTGTGTTGTGGCTTTTTGGTGTGTTGTGGATTTTTTTGCTGTGTTGTGGCTTTTTTTGTTTTTTTATGGCTTTTTTTGGTGTGTTGTGGCTTTTTTTTGGTGTGTTGTGGCTTTTTTTTGTTTTTTATGGCTTTTTTGGGTGTGTGTGGCTTTTTTTGGTTGTTGTGGCTTTTTTTTGTTTGTTATGGCTTTTTTGGGTGTGTTGTGGCTTTTTGGTGTGTTGTGGCTTTTTTTGGTGTGTTGTTGGCTTTTTTTTGTTTTTTATGGCTTTTTGGTTGTTGTGGCTTTTTTTGGTTTGTTGTGGCTTTTTTTGTTTGTTATGGCTTTTTTGGGTGTGTTGTGGCTTTTTTTGGTTTGTTGTGGGCTTTTTTTTTTGGTGTGTTGTGGCTTTTTGTCGTGTTGTCGCATTTGTATTTGTTGCGGCGTTTGCGTTTGTTGCGACCCCTCTCGGCTTCCGTATAAAGGTGACGTTTAGATCACGTTATAATGTTGTTTCCTCCTCAAAATCAAACCTGGAGTTGTGTTTTTACTCTTTATTATTCGTGCGTCTACATCTCCAAAGCTCAAAACGCTCTGTTCCACCTCGTGATGTCATGAAGTGGTGTATATCTCTTTCTTTTTTACCTTTATTCCCGCAGATATGGTGTAATAAATCCTGTATTTCTTTCTATTGGTGCCAAAGGTCCTGCTGTTTAAATCCTCTTTTACAAACTCACACGCCGCATTAAACTAGAATCGTCTCATTTTCTCATGTTTTTTTTTTTTTTTCATTCACTTTTCCTTTCATTTCTTCTTCTATCGCCGCTATTAAAACGCCGCTTTATTTCTGTAGCAGCTGGCAGCGCTTCCTCCTCTGTTTCACAAAAGCCGCTTCACTCCGAGCGAGAAAGGCTCTTCCAGCTAATCAACTTTTTTACGCCTCGCATTTGGATGAAGAAAGCCGAGAAAAAAAGAAAGAAAAAAAAAAACGGAAAAACACGCCGCGAGGGCCATTTTGAAGCTTAAACAGACATTTCAGTGGCTTCAAATGAGTTTATTAATTAGACAAAGAGAGAAAAAAAAAAAGAAAAAGAGAAAAAAGAGCTCGTATCATAAACGTATTATGTCTCTGCAAAGTGGAACGACTTGAAAACGTGAAGGGGGTTTGATCATGTTTGTGTCAAAGCGCTAAGGCGGTTTGATTGACAGGTGGGTCGGCCAATCAGGGACAAGTACGGCTCATCTGTATCAAAACAAATAAATAATAATTTTAAAAAAAATCAATAAAATTTTAAAAAGAAATGAAAAATATTACAGTAGAATGATAAGACTAAAGGCTCAAGCAGTGAGAGATACAGGACTGTATAATACTCCCTACAACTGTACAACAATTCACATTTATGTAGCATATAATACTCCCTACACCTGTACCATTCATGCTTATGTAACTATAATACTCCCTACAACTCTACAACAATTCACATTTATGTAGATAATACTCCCTACAACTGTACAACAATTCACATTTATGTAACATATAATACTCCCTACAACTGTGCAATTCATGCTTATGTAACAGATAATGCTCCCTACAACTGTACAACAACTTAGCCTAATGTAACAGATAATACTCCCTACAACTGCACAACAATTCACATTTATGTAACAGATAATACTCCCTACAATTGTACAATTCGTGCTTATGTAAAACATAATACTCCCTACAACTGTACCATTCACCCTTATGTAACATATAATACTCCCTACAACTGAACAATAATTCACCCTTATGTGACAGATAATACTCCCTACAACAGAAGAAAAACTCACTTGTATGAAACAGATAATACTCCCTACAACTGTGCAATTCACAGTTACTTAACAGATAATACTCCCTACAACTGTACAACATGTCACCCTTATGTCACAGATAATACTCCCTACAACTGTACAACAACTCACCCCAAACAAAAGAGAAAGGTTTTCTGAACAAAATATATTTACAAACAATTTACAAATATTATCAAAAAATCCTGTGAAATTCTAGTCGCAGGACAAAAGAGAAATTTGGAGCTTTCCTAAAAAAACAAAATATTTAAAAATAATAATCATTTTAAAATTCTTAAAATGACAAAAACAATAAAATGGAAGGTTACTTAAAAAAATAAATAAATAAAAAATCAATTTACAAATATTATCCAAAAATCCTTTAATACTTCCAATAGTTAAAAAATAAAAAATGCTGAGGAGCAGAACAAAAGAGAAAATTGGAGGTTTCCTGAAAAAATAAATAAAAAATAAAATCATATTAAAAAATGTCGCTCAAATGATAAAATGGGAGGTTTCTTAGACAAATCTTTTCAAATAAATTACATATATTACCACAAAGTTTCAGAAAACGTCGGACGAGCCAAACAAAAGGATCAAATTTGAGGTTTTCATAACAAAAATATTTTCAAATCATTTACAAAAACCACGCCACAATCCTGTACAATTGCAAACCCCCCAAACAAAGGATAAAATGGAAGCTTTCTTGGACAAACTGCTGAACTGTGAACAAAGATTTTTTTTTTCCTCTTCCCTTTTTTTTCGATTTGAAAGAAGTTGGCCACATTGTGAGAAAAGCAACTACCCCACAGCGTAGTCTGCACCGGGAGCGGGCTAATTAGAGGTGAGCTGTGAGCTGGAGGCTGCTACTGCTGTGGAAGAGAAGAGATTTCTAGAAAAAAAAAAAAGAGAGAAAAATAAGTGGACGGAGAGAAGAGGAGAGGACAGGAGAAGCGACAGGAAATATAAAACAAATCTCAAAAAAAAAATCCGCAGTTTTGTTGTTGAATTTGACACGGGCAAGAGACGGGCATCAAAGTGTGCGGTTTTGGTTTGACTTCCTGCGGATTGGGAGGAAATTTGGGCAAAGAAACAAAGGGTTCGGGTAGAAAATCACGTTACCGCTGACGGTTAAAGCCACAGTGTGTAACTTTTTGGCAAATAAATCACAAAACGGATAAAAGATTGTTTTACTTTGGCTGGAATGTCTTGCAGCGCGGCCTTAAACATTTATTTTTCCTTTTTTGGTTTTGTTTTCTTGTGCCTTGCCTCAACTCTCCACGGATCTGACCCGTAACTCAACGAGATAGACAGATAATTAAAGCCACAGTGTGTAACTTTTCAGCTAAATCAATGATAAAATCCATAAAAGCGCGTTTTCTTTTCACTTCAGTTGTGTTTTTTTGCATTGAAAAACCTGTGTTCTTACTCAGCGTGAGCTCGCATCTCCACAAACCTGACTCGTATTTGGACTCCTCCTGCTCGTTTCCACGGAGACGCTTGTTCCTTTGGGGATAATATTCCGCAGTACGACCGTAAAACGTATCTGTAACCGTGGAGAATGTTCCAAAGTGTGGTTTTAGACACTTCTGTTTTCCTTTTTTGGTTTTGTTTTGTTGTGCCTTGAAAAACCTGCATTCTCGTCTCTCCTCTCCACGGATCTGACCTGTAACTCAACTAGATAGGTAGATAATTAAAGCCACAGTGTGTAACTTTTTTAGCTAAATCAAGTGATAAAATTGATAAAAGCGTGTTTTGTTTTGTTTTTTTACACTGTACTCGTGTTTTTTGGCATTGAAAAACCTGCGTTCTGACTCGGCGTGGGCTCGCATCTCCACAAACCTGACTCTTGTTTGGACTCCTCCTGCTCGTTTCCATGGAGACGCTTGTTCCTTTGGCGATAATATTCCGCAGTATGACCGTAAAACGTATCTATAACCATGGAGAATGTGACAAAGTGTGTTTGTTTTTTTTTTTTACGTGCCTCTTGTGTGGTTTGGTTTGGAGCAGAGTTTAGATTTTGGAGAAGAAATTTAAAGCCACAGTGTGTAACTTTTCAGCCAAAAAATTATATATATATAAAAATAATAATAATAATAATGGCATATTTTGTTTTTTGTTGTTTTCTGTTGTTGTTTTGGTTTTTTTTGCATTGAAAAACCTGCGTCCTTGTTGTGGCATCTCCACAAACCTGACTTTTTGGTTGTTTTGTTCCTTTTGTTACGGAAACGTTGTTTGGAGAATGTTCCGAAGTTGTTTTAACTTTCTATTTTTGGGGAAATCAAGCGTTAGGATTGCGTGTGCTCGTTTGATCGTTGTTTTTGTTGCATGTGGCATTAAACACATCTACGCTCCTTTTTTTGGTTTTGTTTTGTTGTGCCTCACCTCAACTCTCCACAGATCCGACCCGTAACTGAAAAACATGAGTCCTAACTGTGATTGTGCTCGCATCTCCGCAAACTCGACTCTTGTTTGACCTCATTTTTGCTCGTTTCCATGGAGACGCTTGTTCCTTTAGCGATAATATTCCGCAGTATGACCATAAAACCTATCTGTAACCACGGAAAATGTTCCAAAGTGTGGTTTTTGACACACCTATTTTCCTTTTTTTGGTTTTGTTTTGTTGTGACTTAAAAAAAACAACATTCCTGCCTCTCCACTCCACAGATCTGACTTGTAACTCAACTAGACAGATAGAAAGACGGGCAGATAAATGAACAGAAGAAACAGACGGAAAAAGTGTAGAAGTTCCAACGTCAAAATCAGACTTTGCTCGATAAATTTCGCTCCATTTGTGCCATTTTCAACTTTTTCATTCAACAGGCCGTCCTTCTTAATTGTTAATCGCCATAGCAACGGCCCAAACGTCTCACCGGTCACGTCCAGCCGAGCACAACGCCGGTGCTGTTTACATTTTGCGCGGGCTCGGGTTCGTCTATTTTCGGCGCGAGTTTATTTTCGGGCAGGTCTCGGGGGGGGGACACGCGGGAAGAGGAGCTCGACGAGAGACGCACGTTTAAGGTTTAAGTGAAAGTCAAAACAACGAGGAGACGAGAAACATTAAAACTGCACAACGGACGGCTCCTCGGTGTTTAAAGGTCGTATGGGGGATTTTTTTTGTTTGTTTCAAACTGTCAATGAAAGTTTAAAATCCCATGACAGAGACGCAGCAGCCTTGTAATTATGATGACCAAAAAAAAAAAGAATGAAAATCTATCAACTGTGGACGTGTTGAGGTCAGATAAACATCAGCCAATAGAAAACGAGGCTGCCTCATTTTCTATTGGCTGTTAGGTCGTCAATCAAACTCCCTACGTTTCTAGTGTAACTGACTCGCCGGCGCGCTGGGATTACGTGGTTTACGCAGCGGTTCTTAGAGGCTTTTTTAAAACTGTCGCTTCCTCGCATTTCGCACAAAGTTTGTCGCGATGGCGGACGAGAATCCACGACCGGTTCGCCGCCAAAGAAAGTCCGTTTTTGAGGTCGCTGAAAGACGAAGAGAAGCGGAAAAGGAGCGGAACCAAACTGAGGTGATTCTTGGAGATCTCGTCCAGCGATGGCGTGAATGAAGCGGACAAAGGGTCTAAAAACTGATGCGTCGGTCGATAAATTATTTCTAGACAGGAAACTTTAACAGTAATTCTGAACACGAACTTAATGTAAACAAGCGTGATTTCTAGAGTAAAGAGGCGGGAGGAGGTGTTTCTACTGAGGAGATGTGGAGGAGGAAGGTGGAGTCACACATGCACAACATTTGAAAAAGGACTGTCGCTGTATTTCTCTTCCCTTAAAAAATCCTCCATACAACCTTTAATGCGCTGTTACCGTGGCGACAAACACAAAGCGCCTCACTTGTGGATCTGAAAAGCCTCTTCGTTTTTTTTTTTGTTTAGGGGTGAGAAATATTGAAATTCCGATATATCCTACCGCACCAAACTTCCAAAAACGCGCGGCCTTTTTCTTTTTTCGTCAGCGTTTCCTAATGTGTGTATTGCGTTACCATGGCGACTGCCGAACATTACGCTAATAA
>NW_026570994.1:20647561-20650101 GCF_026225935.1 Boleophthalmus pectinirostris
ACTCAGGGGAGACGACTGATTTACATTTAGCTCGAGTCACCTTTAAAAACGCACAAAGAATTTAAAACAGATTTTTGTCTATTCACCACAAATCTAATGTTTCCTGCTCAAAATAAAGAAGTAAACCAGGACTAAACCTGGACTAAACCAGGACTAAACCAGGACTAAACCAGGACTAAACCAGGACTAAACCAGGACTAAACCAGGACTAAACTGGACTAACCAGGACTAACCAGGAGTAAACCAGGACTAAACCTGGACTAAACCAGGGACTAAACCAGGACTAAACCTGGACTAAACCAGGACTAAACCTGGACTAAAACCAGGACTAAACCAGGACTAAACCCAGGACTAAACCAGGACTAAACCTGGACTAAACCTGGACTAAACCTGGACTAAACCAGACTAAACAGGACCTAAACCAGGGACTAAACCAGGACTAAACCTGGACTAAACCAGGACTAAACCAGGACTAAACCTGGACAATGGACTAAACAGGACTAAACAGGACTAAACCAGGACTAAACCAGGACTAAACCGGACTAAACCAGGACTAAACCAGACTAAACCAGGACTAAAACCAGGACTAAACCAGGACTAAACCAGGACTAAACCAGGACTAAACCAGGACTAAACCAGGACTAACCAGGACTAAACCAGGACTAAACCAGGACTAAAGTAGGACTAAACCAGGAGTAAACCAGGACTAAAGATGGACTAAAGATGGACTAAACCTGGACTAAACCAGGACTAAAGTAGGTCTAAACCAAGACTAAACCAGGACAAGATGGACTAAACCAGGACTAAACCAAGACTAAACCAGGACTAAACCAGGACTAAACCTGGACTAAACCTGGACTAAACCAGGGTTAAAGCAGGACTAAAGCAGGACTAAACCAGGACTAAACCAGGACTAAACCAGGTCTAAACCAGGTCTAAACCTGGACTAAACAAAGTCTAAACCAGGTCTAAACCAAGACTAAACCAGGACTAAACCAAGTCTAAACCAGGATTAAACCAAATCTAAACCAGGGCTAAAGCAGGACTAAACCAAGACTACACAAGGGCTAAACCAGGACTAAACCAGGACCAAACCAGGACTAAACCAGGATTACATCAAGACAAAACCAGGGACTAGACCAGGAATAAACCAGGTCCAGATTGGAACTAAAACAGGACTAAACCAAGAACTAGACCACAGACAAAACAACATTTCCTAAACCAGGACTATTTCAAGACCAAAACCACAAGTAAACCAGGAGAGAACGGTGCTTTAACCAGGACTAAACCAGGTCTAAACCAGGACTAAACCAGGTCTTAAACCCCTGTAGACCCACTCACCCGTCCTGGCTGGTTGGGGTCGTTGTACACTTGTTTCCGGGGTTTCTGGACTTTGGCGTACAGCTCCTCCAGGTTGTCGGCGGAGGCGTGTCTCTGCCCCAGGGCGGGCGTGGCGGGCGAGGGGGAGCGGCTGCGGTAGCGGGCGGGCAGGGTGCCGGTCGGGTGCTGCCTGAAGTCGTTGATCCGGGCGTAATGCGGGTCACTGTCCTCGTCCTCGTAATCCGGGGTCAAATGCCCGGAGTGGACTTCAGCAAAACGCGAATCAGGACTGAAAAAGACGAAAAAAAAAAAAAAAAAGTGTTAAATTCCAGTAAATATTTATTGATATTTTGCAGTGGCAGTGTGTCGGGGGTGTTCTGCATGTATGTCTATGGCTGTTTCCATGGCGACACAAGGCTCACATGCCTGAATCGTAATGGGATTTTTTTTTTTTTCCAGAGTGGTTCAGTCCAAGTCAGTGTGAGGTTTTCTAGTCGCAGTGGAAACCAACAACACGAGGAGAGATACTCGTATAAATACTAGTACTACTACATGATACTACTGTGTACTATTACTGCTATTATTACTACTACTATTAATAAATACTACGGGGTTCATACATGTTTCTTCAAGTTAAATTCAAGTCTTTTAAAAACATTTTTAAGACCATTTATATAAAAACTTAATACCTATTTCAGGGCCTATCTATCGACGATTTTTTTGATTAATCAGTTAATTAAATTATAACTTCCAAAGTGGGGCCCATGAGCCAAACTTGGTCCTCCAGAGGGTCTAATTTGGCCCAGGAGGAAGCTCTGAGATTTTAAGAAGAATCTGTTTTGATTCAACTTCGCTCTAACAACACTTGAGTGTAGGGCTGGTATCATTAAGGAGTTGCTGATACGATACATACCTCAATACACAGGCCACGATACGATACATATCTCGATACAGTGCACTTTTGATTCGATATGATATATTTCAAATCGATTCGATACTGTTCAATAAAAAATAAAGGCTAAATCGTGGCTCTGATACTAAAAGTCTTTGTTAAATCACTTCTTGAGAAAAGTTCATATGAACACAAACATTTTAATCCTCAAAACAGTAAAAAATATCACATGTGTTGAATAATTTGAGTTTCCTTTCACTCCACAAGCAACAAAACTGTAGCCTGTAACAAAATAATTTGTAAAACACACCTAAAAATACTCTTGCTG
>NW_026570994.1:20651618-20666618 GCF_026225935.1 Boleophthalmus pectinirostris
AATAAAGTGACCAACATAAATAAAGTGATCATACATGAGTGAAATTACTGCGCTAAACCTGAACACGAATCTGCACCGGTTCGACCTGCACACGTACGATCACGGAAAAGTTAAACATGGAACATTTCCTACGATACACGCACAGAACAGACTCACCATCATCAGCACCTCCTCTGTCACAGAAAAAACACTCACTTTCTACTGAGTCGTGTCCTTTAGTCCCGACAGAAGCTGAACCGCATCAGCGCACAAGGAGCGAGCTGTTTTTATCTGTTTTGTTTCTGTAAAGTGTAAACAAATCTGCGCAAAACTGAATTATCAAACTATCAAACGGGCTGATGTAGTTATGGTTTATATTAGGGACGGGCATTCGATGAAATTTTCTTAATCGATCATCGAGAGAATTAATGATCGATTATCGATTAATCATTAACGGTTTTATATTAAAATGATCATCATTATTATTACTATCTGCACTAATCTGCATAAATAAATTCAACTTTATGACAAACATAACGACTCTAGATCCACATCAGCTGTTTGACATATAATGTGTTTAATTCAGTTTTGTTCAAATCTCACAGAAACAAAACTTAAAGCCAACATCACTAATTTACATAAACTAAACGAAGAAAAAACTCCAGCTCTTGTGTCGCTGATGTGGTTCAACTTCTGTTGGTTTTAAAAGACATGACTCAGGTGAATACAGGTCAGTGTGACCAGATTTGTGTTTGTCAAAACCAGGACAGCGTACGGGGGGAGGGGGGGGGCCTCGTCATCCACATTGAGCGACTCTCACCTGGAAAACTTTTCCCACTGGACACACAGAAACATATGTGCTGCTTTATCCACTGTGCACATGGACTCACACTTGTCCCAACGCAACGGAAAGTGTGGAATTTCTTGTACAAATCATCGTTAAATCCACATTTGTGCTTCGGTTCGTTACAGACTGACCCACTGTTTGTGTCTCGCTCCTTCTGATGCAGAGACACATGTACACACCTGTTTGGTCACGAACACACAGCAACATACATTCGGTTTGTCGATTAAAATTTACGTAATCGATTAAATTCTTAATAATCAATTATCGATTAATCGACTAATCATGCCCATCCCTAGTTCAGATGTTGTAAAGATGAGTTTATTTATGCAGAAGATTTTAATTTAGAATCTGCTGTTTGGAAACGTTGGGTTTGATCTGCGCAGTGGATTGTGGGATTAAACCTCACAGCTCAGTGCCGCTGGTTAGAACCTACCAAGCTTCTTATGCTAAAGGAGCTCATGGTTGTTTTTATTTTTCCTGGTTGATTACCGTAGTTTCTGGGTTATTAGTCGTGCTCTTAAGCCTCCAACCGCATCAAAAAACGACCGTGCCCCACAATCCAGAGCGCCCCATACACGAATCCACTCGGGTGTCCCATCACGACTTCAGTAAACTACAAAGACGCAATCACACACGGAGCAGACAGCGACCGCACGGCGAAACACACCCGCAGACACACTCATCACTCCACGCCGACGAGGAACGGAACGGAGGAACGAACCGAGGAAAAAGCGAGCGCGACGTGCCGCTTCTAGACACGACTGAACAACTGAGTCACTGCGAACACGCCGACAATCCGCGATGGTCCCAGACACACCCTCCCTACACGCCACAACTGAACAAAGCCCAGAGTCACCGTGAACGAACAAACAAACAAAACCACTCACCATCACACTGTTGGGTTTCCTTTAAAGTCCCACGCCGTTTATTTGTGAAAAAAGTTTGAAAATAGACCATTTAATGACAGCGCGCCTTATAAATCCAGTCCAGAGCGACTAATACGGTAAAAAATACGGTAAATTAAATCACGTTGGTAACACTTTATAATAACTACACCTTATTTAGCCTTAATAAAGCATGAACAAAGACTTAATTAATAATGATTCACGCTTAGTAACTTCTTAATTACTACCTGAATTAGCACTTAACTTGCACTTAATTCGCCTGTGCTGTAAATAGTTACTCAATACTTCTTAATTACTCATGAACTAACCATTTGCATGTTTACAAATGCATATTTAAGTTCACATTTGAGCATTTATTAATCATTAGTAAACCATGAGAGAATGATTTACTAATAATACAATACAATGATCATTCAGGCGGCTGTTATCTGTTAGTTAAATCTTTCTGAGATCTTTTCTAAAGTGAAGATGAATTATGTTTATTAAGCATTTGTTAAGGTCGGTCAAATTCCAGAGAAACAATAATGCATCACTAGTAAATCATTTTCTCATGGCTTAATAATCATTAATAAACGCTCAAATTTGTACTTAAATATACATTTACAAATGCACACATAAATGGTTAGTTCATGAGTAATTAAGTAAGAAATACTTATGAGTAACTATTTACAGCACAGGAGAAATTAAGTGCAAGTTAAGTGCTAATTCAGGCTGTAATTAAGTAGTTACTAAGCGTGAATCATTATTAATTAAGTCTTTGTTCATGCTTTATTAAGGCTAAATAAGGTGTAGTTATTATATTCATTTTTGCACTTGAGCATTTGTAAGATTATGTCAAGAAACCGGGAAACTCCATTTGATCATTTCCATTTGCATGGAAACGCACTCAATGTCAGGAGACAGAAAGGACATTTAAAGCACATTTAGCGATACATTTGTTTGCAGAAGATAATGTTTACGTGCAAACTGTGCAGCCGAAAACTGGTCGGGCGACTCTGGTCTGGAGGATTCGAGCTCGTGCAGGCGTGAGTTGTTTTTTTTTTTGTTTTTTTTTTCCAGACTAGTGGAGCTGGTGTAGGTGTGAGGTTGGCAGGTCCCAGGGAAATCCCACACTTGGATCAACAACATTACACAGAGATAGTTTCCACAGCTCGGTGCCTCTTCCTGCCACTCGGTGATGTAACTTTACACAGTTTGGCAAAGCCGTCGTGGTCTAAATCGGACTCTGGAGCGAGCGTCTTAAATAGCCTTTTCTAATTTTACACCCGGAGTCTTCGCATCGTTTCCAGTTTGAGAAATACGCGCGTCTAAAAACAACATCTGTGAGCTCGGTAACCTTTAGATCAGTGTCAAATACAGCGCAGGGTTTCTCCTCAGACCCGTAGACTCAGACCAGGTACGACTGTACATATTTACTTATTTTATTCATTTATTTTGTTTATTCATGCAACTTTATAAACATTAACTTAACAGGAGAGAGCTCATTTTCCACCTGTCGACCTTGGTGCAAGCTTGTTTTTTACTTTTATATGGGTAACTTTTTTAAAGAAACTGAAGAAATTGCAGTTTTAGAGTACTTTCCTAGCTTTTTATTGAAGTAAAAGTACTCCTGAGTAAAAGTACTCAAAACTAAAACTTCAGATATCATTTCGTTTGTCTCGTTTTTGCGTCTGTCTTTTGAAAATACCAAATAGTTTTCACGTTTATTTGTTTTAATTCATTCATATTCTGATCCCGTAAACTTTGAATTATAAATCAGATGTTACGGTTCATCACTTAAAGCCACAGTATGGAGCTTTTTAACGTGTGTTTTTATTGTGAGTGGGCTTGCATTTCCACAGATCTGACTCTAATCTGGCCTCCTCTTGCTTGTTTCCATAGAAATGTCGTTCCTATGGCGATAATATTCCACAGTATTGCATTAAACATACTGTATCTATTTCCATGTAAAACTTTTCTGTTTGCAGGAAATGTTGTCATTTTTCTTACTTACTTCACTGTGTAATATTTTTGGTCTGGGGTCCGTCACCTGCACCTTTGTCTCTATGGATACGTCGTTTCTCAGTCTGGAATGTTCCGCAGTGTGACTTTAAACAGCTCTACTTTACATTTATTCAGTTACAATTTGGTTTTGTAGCTCAAAAACACCAAGAAAAACAAACATTCTGACTGTGAGCGGGCTTGCTTCTCCACGGATCTGACTCTTATTTGGCCTCCTCCTGCTTGTTTCCATGGGAGTATAATGTTCCACAGTATGGCATTAAATATGAGAGTTTATCTCCATGGAATAACTTTCTGTTTCATGCAGGAGACGTCATTTTTTTGTACTTCTACTTCAGGAATTATTGCTGTTTTGAAGTAACGTTACTCTTACTTAAAGCTGCACTGTGTAACTTTTTGGTTGGTGGTCTGTCACCTGCTTGTTTCCATGGATACGTCATTGCTCAGCCTGGAATGTTCCACAGTGTGACATTAAACAGCTCTACTTTATATTTATTCAATTACAGGTGGTTTTACAGCTCAAAAATACAGAGAAAAATAAACATTCTGACTTTGAGGACTAAACCAGGACTAAACCAGGACTAGACCAGGACTAGACCAGGACTAGACCAGGACTAGACCAGGACTAGACCAGGACTAGACCAGGACTAGACCAGGACTAAACCAGGACTAGACCAGGACTAGACCACGACTAAACCAGGACTAAACCAGGACTAGACCAGGACTACACCAAAACTAAACCAGGGACTAAAAGAGGGACTGAACATTGACTATACCAGGACTAAATCAGGAATAAACAAGTACTAAACTTGGACTCTACCAGGACCAAACCAGGACCAGACCAGGACCAGATCAGGACCAGACCAGGACTAGACCAGGACTAGACCAGGGACTAAACCAAAACTAAACCAGGGACTATAAGATGGACTGAACATTGCCTATACCAGAAATAAACCAGGAGTAAATCAGGACTAAACAAGTACTAAACCTGGACTTTACCAGGACCAAATCAAGACCAATCCAGGACTAGACCAGGAACTAGACCAGGACTAAACCAAAACTAAACCACGGACTAAAAAATGAACTACAAGAGGGACTGAACATTGATTATACGAGAGACAGACCAGGACTAAACAAATACTAAACCTGGACTCTACCTGGACCAAACCAGGCCTAGACCAGGGACTAAACCAGGACTGTCACCGCTCTGCCTGGAATGTCCCGCAGTGTGACTTTAAACAGCTCTACTTCACATTTATTCACTTGTAATTTGGTTTTATCGCTCAAAAACACCATCGAAACGCAAACATTCTGACTGCGAGCGGGGGTCGCCTCTCCGCAGATCCGACCCGGAACTCGGTCCGGTCTGGTCCCCGTGAAGACAGGAGGGTTTTAATGTGGCGCTGACTAGACTTCCAGAGGACGAGGAGGTCGCCGGGAGCCAAAGTGTATTCTGGTGAGTCTATTTTTACGTTCGGCGGCGTTGAGTTTAGACGTGGACGGAGCGCGCGAGGTCTTCGGCTCCGACTAAAAATAGGTTTAAGAGAAAATAAACGTGAGATCACA
Organism: Boleophthalmus pectinirostris; assembly: GCF_026225935.1. Taxonomy (NCBI): domain Eukaryota; kingdom Metazoa; phylum Chordata; class Actinopteri; order Gobiiformes; family Gobiidae; genus Boleophthalmus; species Boleophthalmus pectinirostris. Next base: position 20,656,917 of record NW_026570994.1, read on the forward strand.
TCACCGCGCGCTTTTTACTCCGAGGCGCTCCCCTCCTCCGCGCCGAAATAATCCACAGTACTGCTTTAATATTTGGGTTTTAATTAAAGGGTCTGTGTAGGTTTTTTAATTTGTGTGTTTGAGCGAAATTTCTCTGACCTCAGGACGAAGGGCAGAAACCAAAGACTAAACCAGGACTAAACCAGGACTAAACCAGGACTAAACCAGGACTAGACCAAGAACTAAACCAGGACTAAACCAGGACTAGACCAAGAACTAAAGCAGGACTAAACCAGGACTAGACCAAGAACTAAAGGAGGACTAAACAGGACTAAGACTAGACCAAGACTAAACCAGGACTAGTAAAGACTAAACCAGGACTAAACTAAACAGGACTAAACCAGGACTAGACCAAGAACTAAACCAGGACTAAACAAGGACTAACCAAGACTACCAGGACTAGACCAAGAACTAAACCAGGACTAAACCAGGACTAGACCAAGAACTAAACCAGGACTAAACCAGGACTAGACCAAGAACTAAAGCAGGACTAAACCAGGACTAGACCAAGAACTAAACCAGGACTAAACCAGGACTAGACCAAGAACTAAACCAGGACTAAAGCCAGGACTAACCAAGAACTAAACCAGGACTAAACCAGGACTAAACCAAGACTAAACCAGGACTAAACCAAGAACTAAACCAGGAGAATAAAGCAGGACTAAACCAGACTAACCAAGAACTAAAGCAGGACTAAAGCAAGGACTAAACAAGACAGGACTAAACCAAGACTAAACAAGACTAAACCAAGACTAAACCAAGACTAAGACCAAGAACTAAAGCAGGACTAAAGCAAGGACTAAAGCAGGACTAAACCAGGACTAAATCAAGACTAAACCAGGACTAAACAAGACTAAAGCAAGACTAAACCAGGACTAAACCAGGACTAAACCAGGACTAAACCAAGGACTAAAGCAAGGACTAAACCAGGACTAAAGCAGGACTAAACCAGGACTAGACCAAGAACTAAAGCAGGACTAAAGCAAGGACTAAAGCAGGACTAAACCAAGACTAAACCAAGACTAAACCAAGACTAGACCAAGAACTAAAGCAGGACTAAAGCAAGGACTAAAGCAGGACTAAACCAGGACTAAATCAAGACTAAACAAGACTAAACAAGGACTAAACCAGGACTAAACCAGGACTAACAAGAACTAAAGCAGGACTAAACCAGCTAGGACTAAAAGCAAGGACTAAAGCCAGGACTAAACCAAGACTAAACCAGGACTAAAACCAAGGACTAAAGCAGGACTAAACCAGGACTAAACCAGGACTAAACCAGGACTAAAGCAGGACTAAAGGACTTTAACCAAGGGACTAAAGCAGGACTAAACCAGGACTAAACCAGGACTAACCAGGACTAAAGCAAGCTAAACCAGGACTAAACCAAGACTAAATCAAGGACTAAACAAGGACTAAACCAAGACTAAACTGGGGACTAAACCAGAGACTAAAGCAGAACTAAATCAGGACTAAAGCAGGTCCAAAACAAGACTAAAACAGGACTAAAGCAGGACTAAACCAAGAACTAAAGTAGGACTAAACCAGGACTAGACAAGGACTAAACAAGGACTAAAGCAAGGACTAAACCAGGACTAAACTGGGGACTAAACCAGGGACTAAAGCAGAACTAAATCAGGACTAAAGCAAGACTAAAGCAGGACCAACAAGACTAAACAAAGGACAAAGGACTAAACCAGACTAAAGGACTAAACCAGACTGAGGACTAAAGCAGGATAAAGCAATTAGGGACTAAACCTGAAACCAGGACTAAAACAGGGTCTAAACCAAGACTAAACTAAAGCTAAAACAGACAGGACTAAATCAGGATTAGACCAGGGCTAAACTTGAAACCAGGACTAAAGCAGGACTAAATAAGGGTTAGACCAGAGCTAAACCAGGGTCTAAACCAAGACTAAAGCAGGACTAGACCAGGACTAGACATCTCTCTTCCACTACAGGGGCAGAGGACTATGGGAGGGCATCTGACACACCTGTCTCTCCGGTCTGGGATCCTGTCCAGCTCCTCTTCACTCAGAGCGTCCAGTTTGGTTTTGGATCCTTTAGTTTTATCGTCTTTCTTCTTTCCAAATCTGTAAAAAAAAAATAAATAAAAAAATTAAAACATAAAATTTAAATTACAGCACAAGGTTAAAGAAAAACCATGAGTCAGCGTTTTTACATCCTGGCACTTTTTCATCTTATAGAGCAGGAAAAATGCCAAACATTTTAATTTGAAAACTGGATTTAGCTGAAAGCTTTTATACTGTAGTATACAGTATGTAGTACTACAGTAGTACAACAGTAGAAAGTAGTTTAAAAGTAGTAATAGTAGTAGAAGTTCTTATAGTAATAGTAATAGTAGTACTTATAGTAGTAGCAGTAATAGTACAGGCAGTGTTAGTAGTGTAGTAGTAGTAGTAGTAGTAGTATTAGCAGCAGCTTTCAGTTGAAAAAGTAGTAGTAATGTTGGTAGTAGTAGTAGCAGCAGTAGTAGTTGTAGGAAAAGTAATCTTAATTGTTGTAGTATTAGCAGTAGTACTTGTTGTTATAGGATTAAGTAAAAGTAATCTAGTTGTTATAGTATAGTAATAGTGGTAGTACAGGTAGTAGTAGTAGTAGCAGTAGTAGTAGTAGTAGTAGTAGTAGCAGTAGTAGTAGTAGTAGTAGTAGTAGTAGTAGTAGTAGTAGTAGTAGCAGTAGTAGTAGTAGTAGCAGTAGTAGTAGTAGTAGTAGTAGAAACAGTAATAGTAGAATAGTAGACTAAATAGAAGTTCTTTCTTATAGTTGTAGTAGTACTTATAGTAGTAGCAGTAATAGTGGAGCCAATGTCAGTAGTAGTAGTAGTAGTCACAGTAGTAGTAATAGCATTAGTAGTAGTACACACAGAATTGTTTATTATTTGCAGTAGTAGGAGTGAAGTGACAGAAACAGATCCTGTAGAGTAATAATAGAGTGTAGTACAGTAGCAGTAATAGTAGCAGTACAGGTAGTAGTAGTAGTAGTCAGTAGTAGTAGTAGTAGTAGTAGTAGTAGTAGTAGTAGTAGTAGTAGTAGTAGTAGTAGTAGTAGTAGTAGTAGTAGTAGTAGTAGTAGTAGTAGTAGTAGTCAGTAGTAGTAGTAGTAGTAGTAGTAGTAGTAGTAGTAGTAGTAGTAGTAGTAGTAGTAGTAGTAGTAGTAGTAGTAGTAGTAGTAGTAGTAGTAGTAGTAGTAGTAGTAGTAGTAGTAGTAGTAGTAGTAGTAGTAGTAGTAGTAGTAGTAGTAGTAGTAGTAGTAGTAGTAGTAGTAGTAGTAGTAGTAGTAGTAGTAGTAGTAGTAGTAGTAGTAGTAGTAGTAGTAGTAGTAGTAGTAGTAGTAGTAGAAGTAGTAGTAGTAGTAGTAGTAGAAGTAGTAGTAGTAGTTAGTATCTTTTATCTCAAAATGGCCCCAAACTTAATTTCCTGAAACAAAATGTAAAAAGTCCCTCCCTCTGTTTTTTCCTCCTGCGTTTGTTTTTTTTTTTCATCATTTATCTAATTACCATCTCCACAGTCCAGCCGCTGTTGCCACGGGCTGATTTTGCCCATCCCAACATGGCAACCCGGGGACTCTGGGCACAGGGAGCTGGACAGGAGCTGCACCTGTCTGGACCTGCGCCTGGAAATCTATCAGTGTTTGGGTTTTGCTTCTGGCACAAAGAGACGGGAGATAAACCAGGTCAAATCAGATCTACAAGTGAGAGGAACGAGCAGGGCCGTACACAGAGACGGGGCAAAGGGGTCTGCTGTCCCGGGGCCCAGGGCTGTAGGGGCCCGGAACTGGACCCTCTAACATTTCATTTATATTAGAGGAAGGCCCATGTGAAGCTTCTTGTCCCGAGCCCCCAAATGTCTGTCGATGAACCTGCGTATGTTTGTGTAAATGTATAACCCTCCTACATTTTTATTTTTTCCTTGTTTGTTTGTTTGTTTTTTGCATGTGTGCAAATTTTTTTTATTTATTTCTTTCTTTTTTAAGGATGATAGGGATATATATATTTTTTTATTAATTATTGTTTTGTTTTTTTTTCTTTCTTGCTATTAATTTAAATTTGAAGGGGGCCTATGTGTATGTTTGTGTAAATGTATAACCCTCCTACATTTCAGGGTTTTTTTTGTTTTTTTTGTTTTTTAGTTTTGCATATGTGTTCATTTTTTAATTATTTTTATTTATTAGCTTTTTTTAAAGGATGACAGGGAAATATATATATATTTTTTATTAATTATTGTTTTGTTTTTGTTTTTTTCTTCCTATTAATTGAAATTAGAAGGAGGCCTATGTGTATGTTTAAATTTTTATTATATATTTTTTTGCATGTGTTTTAATTTAATTTTTTTTATTTATTTGTTTGTTTTAAGGGAATTTTTTTATTACTGTTTTTTTTTTTTATTATTGCTATAATTAATTTCTTTATTTTATTTCTTTATTTTTTTATTACTGTGTGTGAATTGCTGTATAATAGTTGATTTTATGAGATGAACTTTTTTTCCCTTAAGGTTTAAAAAATAAATCAAATATATAAAATAAACTAAACACATGTATAATATATAGTATATAACATATGTACAACTAAGAGACAAGAGGAGAGAGATAGAGCATGGGTGGGGGTGTTCTACATGTATTTCTAAGACGAAATGTTCAGCAGTTACCATGGTGACGCGATGCACAGATCAGCAAACACAATCACAAAAACATTTTACACTGTCTGAAAACTCCCTTTCTGCCCTTCATTCCTCTTTCCACATATCCATCCATCCATCCATCCATCCATTTATCTGTCCATCATCTATTCATTCCTCCCTCCCTATTTCTCTCTATTCTACCATTTTTCTCCTCTGCCTGCCTGTCTTTCTTTACCTCCTCTTCTTTAACCAACTATGCTCTCCCTTTCTCCTTCCCTTCCTCCCCTTATCTATCTATCTATCTATCTATCTATCTACCTCCTTCTCTCTTTCTCTCCCTCTTTCTGTTTCTTCCCTCCTCTTCTGCCCACTTTGTCTCCTCGTCTTTCTATCACACTCTCCTTTCTCCATCCCTCTCTTTCCTCTCTCTTTCGCGCCCTCCTTGCCTCTCTCTCCCCCTCTCTCTCTCCACCCCTCTTTCTCTTCCTTTCTTCCTCTTCAGCCCTCCCTCTTTCTCTCTCCCCCCCTTCCTCTACTCCTCCCTCTGTCCCCTCTCTCTTCCTTTCCCCCCCTCTCTCCTTCTCTCTTTCTCTCCTTGTCCTCTTTCCTATCTCTCTCTCTCTCTCTCTTCTCTCTCATTTTTCTCCTCTCCCTCTCTCCCCTCATTTTATTACTCATCCTTCCCTCTCTCTCTCTCTCCCTCCATCCTTCTCCCTCCCTCCCCATCTCTATCTATCCATCCACCTCCTCTTCTTCTCTCCTTCTCTTTCGGCCTCTTTCTCACCTTGTCTTTCTATCACTCTCTTCCTTCTCTCTCTATCTTATCTCTATCCACCCCTCTTCTCTTCCTTTCCTCCTTTTCGGCCCTCCCTATTTCTCTCTCTCTCTCTCTCTCTCTCTTCTCTCTATCCCTCTCCTCATTTTTCCTCTCTTCTCTCCACCAATCTCTTTCTCTTGCTCCACTTTTCTATCCCTCTCCCCTCCTTCCCTCTTTCTCTCTCTCCTTTATCTCTTTCTCTACCCTCCCCCTCTCTCTCTCTCCTTCTATTTATCTATATCTATCCATTCCTCCCTCCATATTTCTCTCTATTCTATCTTTTTCTCCTCTTCCCTCGGCTTATTATTCATCTCCCCTCGTATCTTCCTCCCTCTATCTTACTCTCTCTCTTCTCTATCCATCTCCCTCCCTCCCTCTCTCTCTCTCTCTCTCGTCCACCTCCTCCCCCTCTCCCCTCCTCTTCTCTTTCGTCTCTCTCCATTTCTTTCCCTGAGACAATGTGTTGGGAAAAAAAAAAAAAAAAAACAGCCAATTAAAGCAGAAATAATGACGTCTCGGTGTGGCCCTCTGCCCCCGAATCCTGATCAACGCTCCCACTGTTTGGAAAATATCCGGAAAATAAACACACATTTGTGGAGAGAACGGATTCACGACGGGGAAAAAAAGACTCGGAAAATTTATTTAACTCAAAATATTTAACGGAATAATTCGATTTAAACGCGCGTCAATTGTGTACATTTTCTTCCGGAAGGTCTGTCAAATTGTCAAACGCTTCATTTTTTTTTTTTTGCTTTGTCCGGAATGTTCCGCGGTACGGCTTTAAACCTTTCTATCGTCACGGAAACCAAACCGGACGAAGCGACGGGTCAGATCTGTGGAGAGGCGACCCCGCTCACAGTCAGAATGCTTTTTTTGTTGTTGCTTTTTTACGGTATTTTTGAGCTATAAAACCAAAACCTGTGATTGAATAAATGTGAGGTAGAGCCGTTTAATGTCACACTGCGGAACATTCCAGGCAGAGGAATAATGTAACCATAGAAACAAGAAGGTGACGGAGCCTCAAAAACATAAAAAATTACGCAAAAATGCAGCTTTAAATCTATTTTTTGTAGCTTTTTTCATGTTCTAAAGTTGTTCCTTCCTCAAAAACATGTCTGAAGAGGTTTTAGAGTCATCCATGCATGTTTGAGTAATCTAGTGATCTCTCCCAAACCATCTTTACGGTTTAGCTGTAAGATTCTGTACGAGGCTCCGCCCACAAGCCCACGTCACCCAGGCTCCCACATGACAATTCGACATAAATATATAAAACGTGATACAAAACTGTGACTACGACTTCACAAACCTGACGCGATTCGATTAGTTTAAAGTTCAGGTTTCAGTCTTCTCTAAAACCTTAATACTCCTGGACCTGCTTGTTTCTATGGATACATTATTGCTCTGCCTGGAATGTTCCTCAGTGTGACATTAAACAGCTCGACTTTACATTTATTCAATTACAGGTGGTTTTATAGCTCAAAAACACCTAGAAAGAAACAGACATTCTGATTGTGATAAGTAGTACTAAAGCAGGACTAAGCCAGGACTAAACCAGGACTAGACCAGGGCTGGACCGGGACTAGACCAGGGCTGGACCGGGACTAGACCAGGGACTAAACCAAAACTAAACCAGGGACTAAAAGAGGGACCGAACATTGACTACACCAGAGATAAACCAGGACTAAACCAAGACCAAACCAGGACTAAACCAGAACTAAACCAGGACTATACCAGGACCAAGCCAAGACCAAACCAAGACAGTCATTGCTCTGTCTGGAATGTTCCACAGTGTGACTTTAAACTCCTCTACTTTACATTTATTCAATATCAAAGCTCAAAAATATCAAGAAAAACAGATGTTCTGACAGTGAGCGGGGTCGCCTCTCCAAAGATCTGACCTGTAACTCGGTCTGGTTTGGTCTCCGTGATGACAGAGAGGTTTAATGCCGCACTGTGGAACATTCCAGACAAAGCAACAACAGAAAAGCGTTAGACGACACTTTAAAAAACACACTTTTAACCTTATTCTTAACATGAAATCAGAGTCTGAATTTTTCCAAGGGAAGGAAACAAGGAAAGGAATCAAGGAGCCAGGACAAGAATCAAGGAGCTAGGAAAAGGAATCAAGGAGCCAGGAAAGGAATCAAGGAGCAGGAAAAGGAATCAAGGCCAGGAAAAGGAATCCAGGAGCCAGAAAAGGAATCAAGGGGCCAGGAAAGGAATCAAGGTGCTAGGAAAAGGAATCAAGGCGCTAGGAAAGGAATCAAAGCGCCAGGAAAGGAATCAAGGTGCTAGGAAAAGAAATCAAGGTGCTAGGAAAAGGAATCAAGGCCCTAGGAAAAGGAATCAAGGAGCTAGGAAAACAATCAAGGCCCTAGGAAAAGGAATCAAGGAGCTAGGACAGGAATCAAGGAGCTAGGAAAGGAATCAAGGAGCTAGGAAAACAATCAAGGCCCTAGGAAAAGGAATCAAGGAGCCAAAAAAGGAATCAAGGCGCTAGGAAAAGGAATCAAGGAGCCAGGAAAGAAATCAAGGAGCTAGGAAAAGGAATCAAGGAGCCAGGAAAGGAAAAGGCCCAGGAAATCAAGGTGCTAGGAAAACAATCAAGGCCCTAGGAAAAGGAATCAAGGAGCCAAAAAAGGAATCAAGGCGCTAGGAAAAAAGGAATCAAGGAGGCTAGGAAAAAGGAGCAGGATCAAGGAGCTAGGAAAAGGAATCAAGGAGCCAAGGAGGAAAGGAATCAATCAAGGAGCTAAGGAAAGGAATCAAGGAGCTAGGAAAAGGAATCAAGGAGCTAGGAAAAGGAATCAAGGAGCTAGGAAAAGGAATCAAGGAGCTAGGAAAAGGCATCAAGGAGCCAGGCCGCGCGGTGACAGTGAGGAGTTTAGCGTCGTCTTTTTAATTATATCTGTGGCGTTTCTAACAAGAAAACCTGTCACCGCCGGCGATTTGTCTTGTCATTTTTTTATATTTTTTTTGTTTTTTTTCCCGCTTCCTTTTCAGACGGAGTTATTAATATTTACGAGTGGCTCTCCCCGCGGCGCAGGACCAACGCCGCCGCCGCCGCCGCCGCCGTCATCATCACCGCCACCGCCGCCGTCGTACAGTAAATAAAGTCCGAATATAAAAAAAGGAGGAGAGAGGAGAGGAGACAGCGGAGACGACACGAAAGCCACATTTATTCTGAGGAGTAAACAAAGCGAGCGCGGAGGGGGCCCCGTCTCGCCGTTACCATGACGACGGAAGGAAAATACCCCGGTAATTAGACGAGACGATTTGGCTTTAATTAAGTAAAGAGACAGAAACAGATTTATATATATATTTGTGTGTGTGTGTGACAGTTTTTTACCTCGCTGGGCTCAAGATCGTGGTGTTGTTTTTTTTTTTTTTTTAAAGATTTATTGCGTAACTTTTTTGGCGGCGGTGGAAGATGGATGAATGATTATGCAATTTTCTGAGCTGTAATGTTCTAATGGAGTTTCGTTGTCAGGACTAAACCAGGACTAAACCAGGACTAAACCAGGACTAAACCAAGACTAAACAAGAACTAAACCTGGACTAAAACAGGACTAAAAAAGAACTAAACAAGGACTAAACAAGGACTAAACCAGGATTAAACCAAGACTAAACAAGAACTAAACCAGGACTAAAACAGGACTAAAAAAGAACTAAACAAGGACTAAACAAGGACTAAACCAGGATTAAACCAAGACTAAACAAGAACTAAACCAGGACTAAAACAGGACTAAAAAAGAACTAAACAAGGACTAAACCAGGACTAAAACAGGATTAAACTAGGACTGAACCAGGACTAAACAAGGACTAAAACAAGGACTAAAACAGGACTAAAACAGGACTTAACCAGGACTAAAGCAGGACTAAACAAGGACTAAACAAGGACTAAAACAGGACTAAACAAGGACTAAACCAGGATTAAACCAAGACTAAACCAGGAATAATCAAGGACTAAAACAGGACTAAAACAGGACTAAACAAGGACTAAACCAGGATTAAACCAAGACTAAACCAGGAATAATCAAGGACTAAAACAGGACTAAAACAAGGACTAAAACAGGACTAAACCAGGACGAAACTAGGACTAAACAAATACTAAAACAAGACTAAAACACGACTACACCAGGACAAAAACAGGACTAAACCAGGACCAAAACTAGCACTAAAACAGGATTAAAACATGACTGAACT